>NW_026667727.1:0-1291 GCF_009828535.3 Hylobates moloch | reverse complement strand
AAGATATATCATTCCTTTGTGCCAAGTACATAATGAAGGTAGAGATACAAGGGGGCCCTTAGCACGGAAGCACTGGGTTAGTCAGAAGGTGAGGTGCGCTGTCACACAGCCTTGATGCTAGAATGAGGGTGCCCTGGTAGTATCTTATCATTCACGACGCTGGTGCATCGGGCTTTTTCTTTTTTTTTTGAGACAGGCTCTTGCTTTGTTGCTCGGGCTGGAGTGCAGTGATGTGATCATGGCTCAGTGCACCCTCGACCTTGTAGGTTCAAGCAATCCTCTCACCTCAGACTCCCGAGTATCTGGGACCACAGTTTCCTACCACCATACCCAGCTAATTTCTTAATTTTTTTGTAGGGATAGGTGTCTCCTTTTGTTGCCTAGGCTGATTTTGAACTCCTGGGCTTAATTGATTCTCCTGCTTCTGCCTCTCAAAATGCTGGGATTACAGGCATGCCAGACATATGTAAACATTCTAAACTGTGTGAAAATATGTGAAAAGCTTTGTCATGCATTGTGAGACAACGCAGCAGGAATATTTGACCATCTGCCTAAGGTTTAAAAGGAAACAACTTTAAGCATGTGTCTAAATAGCAAGTAATATTTTGGAGCGGATTCTCTTAAATTCAACTTGGGCATCTGCAGCATATACACAGCTTGAGCTGTAACCTGACATAGAAACAGGCAACTTCGGTGCCCGTGTTCTTAGGATCCACTGCTTTTTCACAGCTAAAACCCCAGAGTGGCACCGTTAAGTATTATATTATGTTACTTTAGTCGTTAAACATATAAGCATACCTCCAAAGGCTGAATGGAGGCCACTTGCAGAAAATAGGCAGAATGCTCACATTTAATTCTTGATGATACTATATTTAGCTTTCTTATTCTTTGAAATCTCATTGAGAAAAAATACTGGCATCTGCCCAAAGTAATTTCTTTTTCAGTTGACAATATTATAAGTAATGTTATTGTATCATTTCCCTACTTGGACAGAGTGTGAAAATTTTGAGGAGCTTGTCTGCCAGAAATTTCTTCTTCATTTACAAAACATTAATGAGATATTATATTTAAATGATTTTATTTAATATTAAGTGTACTTGGTCAATGTGGCATAGAACATACAAAATAAATCTAATTTAAAATCATTAACTATTACATTTATAAGAAAGACTTGCTAATTATAACACTGTTGATAATGATTCTGAATAAAGCATTATTTATTTTCCTGAAAACGATTATAGCTATAACTCAATCATCTAAATTGCCATTAGTTTTATTGCTTTTTAATTGT
>NW_026667726.1:0-1291 GCF_009828535.3 Hylobates moloch | reverse complement strand
TATTAAAACCAAACATAAACAAAACTCCAACTACTATCATTATAATTTCATGAAAGGACACTTAAATAAAGAGTAAAAGATACAACTCAATAAGTTTAATTTTTTGAAACAACTTGAAATTTTCAGAAAATTGTCTTCATTTCTATTTAGATCGACGAAAACTCTTGTCATGTATCAAGAATTCTGAGGATCTGCTTTGAAAGCTGTATTTTTAGTCATTTACTTATAAAGTTTTCCCAAGATGACTGATGGAGAAGGCTATAGAGAACAGAAAAATAAATTAACATAAGGGAAAGAGAGACTAGGGAGCAAGATATCTATTGTCACACTTGGTACCAATGATAGACATCAGTTCTGAAAAAGAGTCACCAATCAAATGTGACTTTAAGTAAAGGGTAGAAGGAAGATCAAGGAAAAAGAAGGCAGACAAAACTTCAAGAAGGAAGTTTAGCACAAAAAAAAAAAGATGGCTCTCTTGTTATGGGGGATCACTTCCTTTAAGAGATGAGCAATCTGGATATGACCAGCTCTTCTCCTCTTTCTTTTACAAACCCTTGCTGAATTTTTTTTGGTATGAGAGGTTACCCTTTCTGTGGCTTTCAACCACTCACTACCCTCCATACAGGGATGAAAGATACATTCTCTAAGCATATAAGAAGTACTTAGATTGCTCCATACTTTCTTTGTGAGAAACAGGTAATTACTGGATAGCTGCTAAGAACAGCATCCACTTCTCCAGATCTAACCTTGAGATAAATTATAGCTGGACAAGTTCAGCTATTCTTCAGATTTAAACCATACAATCTAATTCTTGTTTTAAGTCTCTCTAAAACAGAATTGTTCTAGGACTATTGACATAACAGAAAGGCACATTTTCAGACATCTACACATATATTTTTAATCTTTATTTTTATTTCGTGTTCCAATAGACTCTACAGTTTGCCCAAAACTACCTCAGAAAATTTAAATATAAGATAAATTGATCTACAGTCATGCATTGCTTAACAATGGGGATACATTCTTAGAAATTAATTTATCATTGCATGAACAACACAGAGTATACTTACACAACCCTAGATAGTATAACCTACTATACACTTAGGCTCTATGGTATAGACATTATAATATTATGGGAACTTGTCATATATGCAGTCATTGACTGAAACATCGTTATGTGGCACATGAATGTATTTTACTATTCAATGTCTAACATCTTTAAAAAGTTTAGCTTATCTTCTAAAGCCAAAGTGTGATTAGCACTTTGTGAAGCATCATATTGCCAACAATCAAT
>NW_026667725.1:0-1291 GCF_009828535.3 Hylobates moloch | reverse complement strand
GTGGAAAAGAATGGAGTGGAGAGGAGTGGAGAGGTGTGGAATGGAGTAGGATACAATGAAACGGAGTGGAATGGAATGGAATGTTGAAATGAAATGTGGGTTGAGACTGTGCTACTCCATTCCCTCCTAAGTGACAGAGAGAGTACCTATCAAAACAGAGGAATGGAATGGAATGGATTGGCATGGAATGGAGTTGCCTGTACTGAAATTTAATGGAATGGAATGGAATGGAATGGAATGGAATGGAATGGAATGGAATGGAACGGAATGGAATAGAATGGAATGCAATGGAATGGAATGGAGTGGGTTGGAGTGGAGTGGAGTGGAATGGAGTCGAATGGAATGGCATGGAATGTTATGGAGTGGAGTGTAATGGAGTGGAGTAGGGTGGAATGGATTGGAATTGATTGTGATTGAATGGAATGGAATGGAGAGGAGTGGAGTGGATTGCAGTGGAGTGGAATGTAGTGGAATGGAATGGGATTTAAAGGAATGGAGTGGAGTGGAGCAGTGTGGACAGGACTGGAGTGGAACGGAGTGGAGTGGAGTGGAGTGCAATTGATTGGAATGGAATGGATTCAAGAGTGTGGTGTGAAATGGAATGGAGTGGAATCAAATGAGATGGAATGGAATGGAGGGGAGTGGAGTGGAGTGAAGTGGCATGGACTGGATTGGAGTAGAGTGGTGTGCAGTGGAATGGAGTCAACTGGAATAGGATGGAAAGGAATGGAATGGAATGGAGTGGAGTGAAGTGGAGTGGAGAGGAGTGTAATGGAATGTAGTGTAAAGAAAGTGTTGGAATGCAATATAGTGGTGTGGAGTGGTGCGGGGTGGGGTGGAGTGGAGTGGAGAGCATTGGATTGAAGTGGAGTGGAAAGCATTTGAATGCAGTGGGATGGAATGGAAATGAATGGAGTGGAGTGGAGTGGAATGGAGTGGAATGGAATGAAATGTAATGGAATGGAATTGAAAGGAGTTGAATGGTGAAATGAAATGTCAGCTGAGAATGTGCCCCTGCACTCCAACCTGAGTGACAGACTGAGATGCTCTCAAAAGAAAGAATGGAATGGAATGGAGTGGAGTGGAATGGAATGGAATGGAACAGAATCGAGTGGAATGGAGTGGAATGGAATGGAGTGGAGTGGAGAGGAATGGAATGGAATGGAATGGAGTCAAATGGAGTGGAATGGAATGGAGTCAAATGGAGTGGAATGGAATGGAATGGAGTGGAATGGAAGGGAAAGGAATGGAAAGGAATGGAATGGAAAGGAGTGTGGTGGAGTGGAGTGGA
>NW_026667724.1:0-1291 GCF_009828535.3 Hylobates moloch | reverse complement strand
ATAGGTGTGGTGTGGTGCTGAAAAAAATGTATATTCTGTTGACTTGGAGTGGAGAGTTCTGTAGACGTCTATTAGGTCCACTTTGTGTAGAGCTGAGTTCAATTCCTGGATATCCTTGTTAATTTTCTGTCTCGTTGATCTGTCTGGTGTTGACAGTGGGGTGTTAAAATCTCCCATTATTATTGTGTGGGAGTTTAAGTCCCTTTGTAGGTCACTCAGGACTTGCTTTATGAATCTGGGTGCTCCTGTGTTGGGTGCATATATATTTAGGATAGTTAGCTCTTCTTGTTGAATTGATCCCTTTACCATTATGTAATGGCCTTCTTTGTCTCTTTTGATGTTTGCTGGTTTAAAGTCTATTTTATCAGAGACTAGGATTGCAACCCCTGCCTTTTTTTGTTTTCCAGTTGCTTGATAGATCTTCCTCCATCCCTTTATTTTGAGTCTATGTGTGTCTCTGCACGTGAGATGGGTTTCCTGAATACAGCACACTGATGGGTCCTGACTCCTTATCCAGTTTGCCAGTCTGTGTCTTTTGATTGGAGCATTTAGCCCATTTACATTTAACGTTAATATTGTTATGTGTGAATCTGATCCTGTCATTATGATGTTATTTGGTTATTTTGCTCGTTAGTTGCTGCAGTTTCTTCCTAGTCTCGATGGTCTTTACAATTTGGCGCGTTTTTGCAGTGGCTGGTACCGGTTGTTCCTTTCCATGTTTAGTGCTTCCTTCAGGAGCTCTTTTAGGGCAGGCCTGGTGGTGACAAAATCACTCAGCGTTTGCTTGTCTGTAAAGTATTTTATTTCTCCTTCACTTATGAAGCTTAGTTTGGCAGGATAGGAAATTCTGGGTTGAAAATTCTTTTCTTTAAGAATGTTGAATATCGGCCCCCACTCTCTTCTGGCTTGTAGAGTTTCTGCCGAGAGATCAGCTGTTAGTCTGATGGGCTTCCCTTTGTGGGTAACCCGACCTTTCTCTCTGGCTGCCCTTAACATTTTTTCCTTCATTTCAACTTTGGTGAATCTGACAATTATGTGTCTTGGAGTTGCTCTTCTCAAGGAGTATCTTTGTGGCGTTCTCTGTATTTCCTGAATCTGAATGTTGGCCTGCCTTGCTAGATTGGGGAAGTTCTCCTGGATAATATCTTGCAGAGTGTTTTCCAACTTGGTTCCATTCTCCCCATCATTTTCAGGTACACCAATCAGACGTAGGTTTGGTCTTTTCACATAGTCCCAAATTTCTCGGAGGCTTTGTTCATTTCTTTTTATTCTTTTTTCTCTAAACTTCCCT
>NW_026667723.1:0-1292 GCF_009828535.3 Hylobates moloch | reverse complement strand
TGGGCTCAGATTCAAGGAACATGACTCATGTAATTATATAGGGAAAAAGAAGAAGAGTATGAACCTTAGAAAGAAGGACGTGTGTCTGTTCTTCAGAGATGATGTTGTTATCGATAGACTGCAAGTTGTCTAGGTTCTTGGTGTTTTGAGCAAAGAATTGGACAAAACGCACAGCAAAGCAAGGAAAGCAGAGATTTATCCAAAGTGAAAGTACACACCACAGTGTGGGAGCAGGCCCCAGCGGCTGCTCAAGGGCCCCAGATACAGAATGTTCTCAGGTCCAAATACCTCCTATAGGTTTCCCATTGGCCGCTTATTTTTATTTATTTATTTATTTTGAGATGGAGTCTCACTCTTGTCGCCCAGGCTGGAGTGCAATGGTGCGATCTTGGCTCACTGCAACCTCTGCCTCCCGGGTTCAAGCAATTCTCCTGCCTCAGCCTCCCGAGCAGCTGGGATTACAGGTGTCTGTCACCACGCCTGGCTAATTTTTGTATATTTTTTAGTAGAGACGGGGTTTCACCATGTTGGCCATACTGGTCTGGAACTCCTGACCTCAGGGGATCCGCCGGCCTTGGCCTCCTAAAGTGCTGGGATTACATGCTTGAGCCACTGCACCCGGCCCTTCCATTGGCCACTTGGTGTTCACCCCATGTAAATTAAGTGGTGGTCCACAATCATTCTGATAGGTTGCAAAAAGCAACCAATCAGAGGCTACAGTGAAGTTACAAAGTTGCACTTCTATGCAAACGAAGACCTCGCCTGCAATCAGTCTGATTGGTTGTGGACAGTGGTTGTGTACAGCAACCAATCAGAGGCTGAAGGGAAGTTAGGAAGTTACACTCCTATGCTTTCTGCAACCAATCAGAGGTACCTTCGATTTCCCGTCTGCCCCACAGAAAAGGTTGGGGTTTGCAGGAGTCTCCCCTGGTCCTTTCGTTACTTAAGTGTGGAAGGTTGAGGTTTCTCTTTCAATGTAGTTCTAGAAGTCAAGGTGAATCAGCCTTAGGTTCCCTGCCTCCAGGCCCTATTCTCCTGCCTCAATGTGACTGTATACTTTGAAAGAGAACCCATAAACTATTGGAAGAAATGAGAATTGAGCAAGGGGGCTCTGGGGTTGCAAAATTAGTGTCCTCAACCTAAACAAGTGCCAGTATACAGAAAACTGGCTTAGAAAACAAGCAGAAGAAAAGAACATTGCAAAAGAATTAAAAGATAATAAAAATATCTTGGAATGAGCTTATCAAAAATGGCACCGGATCTAGTTCAAAAAATTTGAAACTGCTGCTAGG
>NW_026667722.1:0-1292 GCF_009828535.3 Hylobates moloch | reverse complement strand
CAAGCGATTCTTCTGCCTTGGCCTCCCGAGTAACTGGGATTACAGGCGTGCACCACCATGCCTGGCTAATTTTGTATTTTTAGTAGAGACAGGCTTTCTTCATATTGGTCAGGCTGGTCTCGAACTCCCAACCTCAGGTGATCTGCCCACCTGACCATAGTTTTCTCTCCTTTAAACCTTAGATTTGAATAATCTTTGCTGGATTCTTCAAACGTGAAGTATTTTTTAAATTGAAAACTAAATGAATGACTCTAACTGGGAAGTAGAAGTCTTAGCCCACTGATTAAAATCTAAGGCCAATCTTAAGCCTGCAAATGGGGGCCACTGAAGGCCAAGTTGATTCTTCCTGGGGGTCTGCCCTGCAGATGTCCGAGCCTGCTCACATCCACCGTGGAAAGAGCGTTGATCACTGCCAGAAGATATAGAGCCTTGGTAAGCTGGAAGTTCACAGGCAGATGCAGTTGAGGTTGAGATAGAAGAAATGTCGGGAGACTCTTTCTAGAATGGAACTGCTAGTGTCCTGAGACTGTTTCTAGACTTTGTCAAATGAAACTAATTTGGATTTACATAAGAAGTTAAGAAGTATTGCAACAAAGAAAAAGTACAAATGATAAGATCTTTGAGGATTTCAAAGGTTAGGTGGAAAGAGGCTTTATTTCATAGGGAGGAGAAAACAAGTTTACAAAGAAGGTTGAAAGGGAAGCACAGGATGGAGAGTAGCAAAATCATATCCCAGATAAGATAATGTTTCACCTTGAAGTCAGCCTGTTCTTAGGAGGGTGTGTATAAATACGGGTTGTAGGTTCACTCAGGCTGTGGGTGAGTCAAATTTCAGGGGCTGGTGGGAAGAAGAGAAACAAGCAAAGTTTTGTTAACAAGTACTTTGTTTTGACCACTGAAGACTAAATTACTGACCTGGTTGTTCATTATTAAAAATGGGAATTTGCAATCTGTGTCCATCCTTTTGATAGGTCAAAAAAAAAAAAAAGTGGAGGGGAGCGTCCTCTAAGTCATCATGGAAAGCACGTTTCTCTTCATTAAGCTGTTCTTTGAGAACACAAAGAATGGGGGAATTTCTTTAATTACAGATATTCCCAGGATTACCTTCCCCCACCACTGTTCCTTGCCTTAGACATCTCTTCCATTTGGCTGTTTCAGAGTTGTATTTTTATAATAAAGTGGTAAATATAAGAGTTATTTGTTGAGTTTTTTGAGTAGCTCTATCAAATTACTAAACTTGAAGAGGGGTTTACAGGAGTCTCAGATTTATAGACAATAGCTCAGAAGTATAG
>NW_026667721.1:0-1292 GCF_009828535.3 Hylobates moloch | reverse complement strand
ACAAAGCCAGACTCCTTTAAAAATAAATAAATAAATAAACATAAAACTTCTGTTTTGAAGAAACTTAATCATCTATGTTAACACCCACTTACGCCCTGTGAAATGCAATCAATTGGAAGAAAGGGGTGTGGTCTTCAGAGATTTATAAACGGACACTTCAGGAGCCAAGCTCATTATTCTCCAGAGCCCACAGAGTAGCTTTGCAACTGACCTTGGAGACTTCCAAAAGCTACCAGCACTGCACTGTGAGACTCTCATTCCTGAGCTGAATTCATCCTATTCGACAGCAAGCTTTGCTGAGAACATAGATATATTTCTGAGGTAAGTATACAATTTTCAGAGTAGGAGCTACTGTTAGGTTACAAACCAAAACAAAATTTGGGGACTTTAATTTATCTGCAAACTTGATTATTTTTAGATGAAATGACCTCATTTTCTGAGTTTTAAAAACGGCTCCATTTCTTTTTTAAAATTAATTTACACATAATCCATAAGTTTATGGATTAAACATGGGCCACCATGTCCAGCTATTTATTTATTTATTTATTTGTTTATTTATTTTGAGATGGAATCATGCTCTATTGCCAGGCTGGAGTGCAGCGGCTCTCTTGGCTCACTGCAACCTCCGTCTTCCAGATTCAAATGACTCTTCAGCCTCAGCCTCCAGAGTAGATGGAAATACAGGCGCCTGCCACTGCACCCAGCTAATTTTTGTATTTTTTTTAGTAGAGACGGGGTTTCGTTATGTTCGCCAGGATTGTCTCCATCTCTTGATCTTGTGGTCCGTCTGCCTCGGCCTCTGAAAGTTTTGGGATTACAGGCGTGAGCCAACAACCCGGGCCTATTTTTTTAATTTAAATATGTATTTTTAGAGACGGGATTATCGAGACATTTTGCCATGTCTCCAGTCTAGAGCTCCTGAGCTCAAAAAAACTGCCTGACATGGCCTCCCAAAATGCTGGGATTACAGGCTTAAGTCACCTTGCCTGGCCTAGGTTTTTATTTTTATTTCTATTTTAGCAAAACATACATTTAAAATGCTTACTTATTGTCTAGTGCCTAGTTTTTTTTTTTTTTTTTTTTTTTTTTTTTTAGAGACATAGTCTTGCTCTGCTGTCCAGGCTGGAGTGCAGTGGAGCCATCTAGGCTCACTGCAAGCTCCACCTCCCAGGTTCACGCAATTCTCTCACCTCAGCCTCCCAAGTAGCTGGGACTACAGGCGCCCACCACCACGCCCAGCTAATTTTTTGTATTTTTTAGTAGATACGGCGTTTCACCATGTTCACCTGGAT
>NW_026667720.1:0-1292 GCF_009828535.3 Hylobates moloch | reverse complement strand
GGAGGCACCCCCCCAGTAGGGTCAGACTGACACCTCATTCAACCGGGTACTCCCCTGAGACAAAACTTTCAGAGGAACTATCAGACAGCTGAATTTGTGGTCTCACGAAAATCCGCTGTTCTGCAGCCACCGCTGCTGACACCCAGCCAAACAGGGTCTGGAGTGGACCTCTAGTAAACTCCAACAGACCTGCAGCTGAGGGTCCTGTCTGGTAGAAGGAAAACTAACAAACAGAAAGGACATCCACACCAAAAACCCATCTGTACATCACCATCATCAAAGACAAAAAGTAGATAAAACCACAAAGATGGGGAAAAAACAGAGCAGAAAAACTGGAAACTCTAAAAAACAGAGCACCTCTCCTCCTCCAAAGGAACGCAGTTCCTCACCAGCAATGGAACAAAGCTGCATGGAGGATGACTTTGATGAGTTGAGAGAAGAAGGCTTCAGACGATCAAACTACTCTGAGCTACGAGAGGAAATTCAAAACAATAGCAAAGAAGTTAAAAACTTTGAAAAAATATTAGAAGAATGGATAACTAGAATAACCAATGGAGAGAAGGGCTTAAAGGAGCTGATGGAGCTGAAAGCCAAGTTTCGAGAACTACGCGAAGATTGCAGAAGCCTCAGTAGCAGATGCGATCAACTGGAAGAAAGGGTATCGCTGATGGAAGATGAAATGAATGAAATGAAGAGAGAAGGGAAGTTTAGAGAAAAAAGAATAAAAAGAAATGAACAAAGCCTCTGAGAAATTTGGGACTATGTGAAAAGACCAAACCTACGTCTGATTGGTGTACCTGAAAATGATGGGGAGAATGGAACCAAGTTGGAAAACACTCTGCAAGATATTATCCAGGAGAACTTCCCCAATCTAGCAAGGCAGGCCAGCATTCAGATTCAGGAAATACAGAGAACGCCACAAAGATACTCCTCGAGAAGGGCAACTCCAAGACACATAATTGTCAGATTCACCAAAGTTGAAATGAAGGAAAAAATGTTAAGGGCAGCCAGAGAGAAAGGTCGGGTTACCCACAAAGGGAAGCCCATCAGACTAACAGCTGATCTCTCAGCAGAAACTCTACAAGCCAGAAGAGAGTGGGGGCCGATATTCAACATTCTTAAAGAAAAGAATTTTCAACCCAGAATTTCCTATCCCGCCAAACTAAGCTTCATAAGTGAAGGAGAAATAAAATACTTTACAGACAAGCAAACGCTGAGTGATTTTGTCACCACCAGGCCTGCCCTAAAAGAGCTCCTGAAGGAAGCACTAAACATGGAAAGGAACAACCGGT
>NW_026667719.1:0-1292 GCF_009828535.3 Hylobates moloch | reverse complement strand
CAGCATTTTCTCGTGGGAGGACTTAGGACCCCCTCCTCTGCCATGCCGTTTTCTTTTCCTTCCACATGTGCCTCTACCCCTCTTTCAAGCCTTATGTTCCCTCTGGCCCTTCTTGCTGCTTTGTAGTGCCCCCCTTGTGCACGACACGCACCGTGGGTGTGAAACAGGGGTGCCAGGATTCCCGGGGCTCCGCACAGGGGCTGCTGGGAAGGCACTTTCATCCAAGGGGGGACCCAGGCCCCCCCTTACGATCCGCATTATTTTTCCTTACACAGGCGACTCTATCTCCCCTTTCAAGATTTATCTTCCCTTCTGGGACTTCTTGCTGCTTTGTGGTGACCCCGCGGGTGCGACTGCACCATGGTGTGAACCAGGGACACCAGCATCCGTGGGGCCCCGTGCAGGGGCTGTTGTGAAGACACTTTCATCCGTGGGGGGACCTAGGTCCCCCTCCTCTGTGGCGCCTTTTTTTCCCTTCCACAGGTGCCTCTGACTCCCCTTTCAAGCCTTATCTCTCCTTATGGGCTTTTTTGCTGCTTTGGGGTGCCCCCTCTTGGGTGCGACACGCATCGTGGGTGAGAATCAGGGATGCCAGGATCCCCAGGGTCCTGCGTAGGGGCTGCTTGGATGGCACTTTCATCCATGGGGCGACCCAGGCCCCCCTTCCCTGCCGCGCTCTTTTTTTATTCCACAGTTGCCTATACCTCCCTTTTCAAGGCTCATCTTCCCTTCTGCTCCTTCTTGACGCATTAAGGAGCTGCCCGTTTGCGTGACAAGCACTGTGGGTGCGAACTAGGGATACCAGGAAGTCCTGGGCCCTACGCAGAGGCTGCTGGGAAGGCACTTTCAACCGTGGGTGGACCTAGGCCCCCCTTCTCTGCCGCGCCATTTTTTTCCTTCCACACTTGCCTCTACCTCCCCTTACAAGACTTATCTCTCCTTTTTGGCTTTATTGCCACATTGGGATGCCCCCCGGTAGGCACGACATGCCCCATGGGTGCGAACCAGGGATGCCGGGATCCCCGCGTCCCCACGCAGGGGCTGTTGGGAAGGCACTTTCACCCATGGGGGGCCCAGTTCCCCTCCTCTGTCGCGGTGCTTTTTCTTCCTTCCACAGGTGCCTCTACCTCCCCTTTCAAGCCTTATCTTCCCTTCTAGGATTTCTTGCCACGTTGGGGTGCCCAGGTCAGAGGCAACATGCACCGTCAGTGTGAACCGGGACACCAGCATCCCTGGGGCTCCACGCAGGGGCTCCTGGGAAGGCACTTTCGTCCATGGGGGGGCCCCAGGCC
>NW_026667718.1:697-1292 GCF_009828535.3 Hylobates moloch | reverse complement strand
TGTTCTGTGCATTCAACTAAGAGAATTGAACTTTACTTTTGATTGAGCAGTTCTGAAACACTCTTTCTGTAGAAACTGCAAGGGGACATTCCGAGCGCGATGTGGCCTATAGTGGAAATAGGGATATCATCAAATAAAAACTACAGAGAACCATTCTGTGAAACTTCTTTCTGTTCTGTGCATTCAGCTAACAGAGTTGAACCTTACTTTTTATTGAGCAGTTCTGAAACACTCTTTCTGTAGAAACTCCAAGTGCACATTTGGAGCGCAAAGGGTCCTACTGTGGAAAAAGAAGTATCTTCAAATAAAAACTGCACTGAAGCATTGTGTTAAACTTCTTTCTGTTCTTTGTATTCAAATAAGAGAGTTGAAGCATACTTTTGATTGACCAGTTCTGAAGCACTCTTTCTGTAGAAACTGCAAGTGGTCATTCGGAGCGCTAAGGGGCATGTAGTGGGAAAAGAATATCTTCAAATAAAAACAACACAGAAGCATTCTGTGAAACTTCCTACTAATGTGTGCATTCAACTAACAGAGTTGAAGCTTAGTTTTGATTGAGCAGTTCTCAAACACTCTTTCTACAGAAAGAGTGTTT
>NW_026667718.1:0-597 GCF_009828535.3 Hylobates moloch | reverse complement strand
AAGCATTCTGCGAAACTTCTTTCTGTTCTTTGCATTCATCTAACAGACATGAACCTTACTTTTGATTGAGCAGTTCAGAAAGAGTGTTTCTGTAGAATGTGCATGCGGACAGTCAGAGAACTAAGGGGCCTATAGAGGAAAAAGGAATATCTTCGAATAAAAACTACACAGAAGCATTTTCTGAAACTAATTTCTGTTCTGTGCTTTCAAGTAGCAGAGATGAAGCTTACTTTTGATTGAGCAGTTCTGAGACACTCTTTCTGTAGAAACTGCAAGTGGACATTCGGAGTCCTAACGGGCCTATAGTGGAAAATGTAGTATCTTCCAATAAAAAATTCACAGAAGCATTCTGTGAAACTTCTTTCCATTCTGTGCATTCAACTAACAGAGTTGAAGCCTACTTTTGATTGAGCAGTTCTGAGACACTCTTTCTGTAGAAACTGCAAGCGGACATTCCGAGCGAAAAGGGGCCTATAGTGGAAAAAGGAATATCATCAAATAAAAACTGCACAGAATCATACTGTGAAACTACTTTCTGTTCTGTGCATTCAGCTAACAGAGTTGAACGTTACTTTTGATTGAGCATTTCTGAAACTC
>NW_026667717.1:0-1292 GCF_009828535.3 Hylobates moloch | reverse complement strand
ACGACCACCTGCGACTCGGGCTCACGGGGCCCACGGAGAAGACGGCCCAGGACCACCCACGGGTTCGGGGCTGAGAGATCAGGCATTGTGGGTGTTCATCTTCTCCTTCCTTACACAGAATGAAGCCGTCAAATGCCAGCTGTGAGCCACACTGGAGAGTCACATTCCCTCCTGAGGTCACCACAGGGCTGGGCTGGGCTGAGAGGGTGGGTTTGCTGTAGAATCCTAGGAGAGAAGGAGGCACCGTGTTAAATGGGGCTCAGACCTCCCACATCATCCCCAGGGCTGGGCTGTGAGAGGGAGACGCCCCTGAGAGCCGACCCCCTTCCTGAGGGCAGAGCCTGGGGCTGGGACCCCGGAGTGTCCTCTCACCTGTCACCACCAGCTCCAGGGGGTCACTGGGCTCTGACCGAGTGCTGCTGTGATACTGACAGCGATACCGCCCTGCATGTTCCCAGGTGACGGATGGGATGGGGAACTGGCCCGTCTTCACAAGCTCTGGTCGTATCCGTGTAATCCAGGATGCTAATTTTTTCTCCCTATATACACGGTACTCTGGGGCTTTAAGGCCCCCCTGACACCTGAGGGTCACAGGACTCCCCTGGGTGATCACAGAGCCTGGCTCAGCCCAGAGTGTGGGCTTGGGGAGGGTCTCTGGAAGGAAATCAGAGGTCGGATTCTAAGTCATTTCCCACCCAACAGATCTCAGCTCTTGGCTGCAGGCCCCTCCAGACGCCCCCATCAGTCAGCCCAGAACTGCTATTCCCCATCCCCAGCTGCACGGAGGTGGCCCCTTGTCCCAATGAGGAGGAGGGACCTGGGAGAGCTGGGGACAGACTCACCTGCCTGCACGTGGGTCCTGGGGCCCAGACTCAGCCCTGGAAGAGAGTTCCCTGTGAGGGATTCGCCCCTGAAGCCTGAGCAGGCCCTCCCCTCCCTGGGATCTTTGTGAGCCCCTGGGGTCTCCTTAGGGACCAGAGTTTGGCTGTGGGGTGAGGTCCCTCCTAGGTTAGAAGCTCCCTCCCTCTTCAAATCTCACCGAGACAGATCAGGACCACGAGGATGGGGGTCATGGCGTCTCCTCCCACTGCCCTGCTCTGCAGATGGATGAGCCGTCGGTGCTGGCAGGACAGAGAGACACACAGGGTGTGGACACTGGGAGGCTGGGTCCTTCTTGTCATGGGGTTTTGTCATCTGTAGCCACACAGGAAGCAGAACTGCCCTCCCAGGAGCCTGACTCTCATTCCTTTAGGGCTGAGGTGGGGGCAGGCACCAGGCCCTCTGCATCATTT
>NW_026667716.1:0-1292 GCF_009828535.3 Hylobates moloch | reverse complement strand
GTCTCTCAGACCACAGTGCAATCAAACTAGAACTCAGGATTAAGAAACTCACTCAAAACCGCTCAACTACATGGAAACTGAACAACCTGCTCCTGAATGACTATCGGGTACATAATGAAATGAAGGCAGAAATAAAGATGTTCTTTGAAACCAACGAGAACAAAGACACAACCTACCAGAATCTCTGGGACACATTCAAAGCAGTGTGTAGAGGGAAATTTATAGCACTAAATGCCCACAAGAGAAAACAGGAAAGATCCAAAATTGACACCCTAACATCACAATTAAAAGAACTAGAAAAGCAAGAGCAAACACATTCAAAAGCTAGCAGAAGGCTAGAAATAACTAAAATCAGAGCAGAACTGAAGGAAATAGAGACACAAAAAACCCTTCAAAAAATTAATGAATCCAGGAGCTGGTTTTTTGAGAAGATCAACAAAATTGATAGACCGCTAGCAAGACTAATAAAGAAGAAAAGAGAGAAGAATCAAATAGATGCAATAAAAAATGAAAAAGGGGATATCACCACCGATCCCACAGAAATACAATCTACCATCAGAGAATACTACAAACACCTCTATGCAAATAAACTAGAAAATCTAGAAGAAATGGATAAATTCCTCGACAAATACACCCTCCCAAGACTAAATCAGGAAGAAGTCGAATCTCTGAATAGACCAATAACAGGTTCTGAAATTGTGGCAATAATCAATAGCTTACCAACCAAAAAGAGTCCAGGACCGGATGGATTCACAGCTGAATTCTACCAGAGGTACAAGGAGGAACTGGTACCATTCCTTCTGAAACTATTCCAATCGATAGAAAAAGAGGGAATCCTCCCTAACACATTTTATGAAGCCAGCATCATCCTGATACCAAAGCCAGGCAGAGACACAACCAAAAAAGAGAATTTTAGACCAATATCCTTGATGAACATTGATGCAAAAATCCTCAATAAAATACTGGCAAACCGAATCCAGCAGCACATCAAAAAGCTTATCCACCATGATCAAGTGGGCTTCATCCCTGGGATGCAAGGCTGGTTCAACATATGCAAATCAATAAATGTAATCCAGCATATAAACAGAACCAAAGACAAAAACCACATGATTATCTCAATAGATGCAGAAAAGGCTTTTGACAAAATTCAACAACGCTTCATGCTAAAAACTCTCAATAAATTAGGTATTGATGGGACGTATCTCAAAATAATAAGAGCTATATACGACAAACCCACAGCCAATATCATACTGAATGGGCAAAAACTGGAAGCATTCCCTCTGAAAACTGGC
>NW_026667715.1:0-1293 GCF_009828535.3 Hylobates moloch | reverse complement strand
CCCACCTATGAGTGAGAACATGCGGTGTTTGGTTTTTTGTCCTTGCGATAGTTTACTGAGAATGATGTTTTCCAGTTTCATCCATGTCCCTACAAAGGATATGAACTCATCCTTTTTTATGGCTGCATAGTATTCCATGGTGTATATGTGCCACATTTTCTTAATCCAGTCTAGATATTTTTAATATTTCACTTATTTATTTACCAATATTTCTGTTACAAACTTGGTATTCTTTTTTCAATTCTTTAAGTTCTAGGGTACATGTGCACAAAGTGCAGGTTTGATACATAGGTATACCTGTGCCGTGTTGGTTTGTTGCAACCATCAACTCGTCATTTACATTAGGTATTGATCCTAACGCTATCCCTCCCCCAGCCCTCCACACCCTGACAGGCCCCAGTGTGTGATGTTCCCCACCCTGTGTCCAAGTGTTCTAATTATTCAATTCCCACCTATGAGTGAGGACATGTGGTGTTTAGTTTTCTGTCTTTGTGATAGTTTGCTGAGAATGATGGTTTCCAGCTTCATCCATGTCCCTGCAAATGACATGAACTCATTCTTTTTTATGGCTGCATAGTATTCCATGTTGTATATGTGCCACATTTTCTTAATCCAGTCTATCACTGATGGACATTTGGGTTGGTTTCAAGTCTTTGCTATTGTGAATAGTGCCGCAATAAACATACGTGTGCATGTGTCTTTATAGCAGCATGATTTATAATCCTTTGGGTATATAACCAGTAATGGGATCGCTGGGTCAAACGGTATTTCCAGTTGTAGAATCTGGAGGAATGGCCACACTGTCTTCCACAATGGTTGAACTAATTTACATTCCCACAAACAGTGTAAAAGTGTTCCTATTTCTCTACATCCTCTCCAGCATCTGTTGTTTCTTGACTTTTTAATGATTGCCATTCTAACTGGCATGAGATGGTATCTCATTATGGTTTTGATTTGCATTTCTCTGATGACCAGTGATGATGAACAGTTTTTCATGTGTCTGTTGGCTGCATAAATGTCTTCTTTTGAGAAGTGTCTGTTTATATCCTTTGCCCACTTTTTGACGGGGTTGTTTGTGTTTTTTTCTTGTAAATTTGTTTGAGTTCTTCATAGATTCTGGATATTAGCCCTTTGTCAGATGGGTAGATTGCAAAAATGTTCACCCATTGCCTGTTCACTCTGATGGTAGTTTCTTTTGCTATGCAGAAGCTCTTTAGCTTAATTAGATCCCATTTGTCTATTTTGACTTTTGTTGCCTTTGCTTTTGGTGTTTTAGTCATGAAGTCCTTGCCC
>NW_026667714.1:0-1293 GCF_009828535.3 Hylobates moloch | reverse complement strand
TACTCTCTTCTCCAACCTCCCTCACTATCCCTCAACCTCTTTCTCCTTTCAATCTTGGTGCCACACTTCAATCTCTCCCTTCTCTTAATTTCAATTCCTTTCCTTTTCTGGTAGAGACAAAGGAGACACGTTTTATCCATGGACCCAAAACTCCGGCACCGGTCACGGACTGGGAAGGCAGCCTTCCCTTGGTGTTTAATCATTGCAGGGATGCCTCTCTGATTATTCACCCACGTTTCAGAGGTGTCAGACCACTCAGGGATGCCTGCCTTGGTCCTTCACCCTTAGCAGCAAGTCCCACTTTTCTGGGGGAGGGGCAACTACCCTACCCCCTTCTCTCCGTGTCTCTACCCCTTCTCTGCTTTTCTGGGGCAGGGGCAAGAACCCCTCAACCCCTTCTCCTTCACGCTTAGCGGCAAGTCCCACTTTTCTAGGGGGCAAGAACCCCCAATCGCTTATTTCCACACCCCGACCTCTTATCTCTGTGCCCCGATCCCTTATTTCTGCACCCCAACCTCTTATATCTCTGTGCCCAAATCCCTTATTTCTGTGCCCCAACCCCTTCTCTGCTTTTCTGGAGGGCAAGAATCCCCCACCCCTTCTCTGTGTCTCTACTCTTTTCTCTGGGCTTGCCTCCTTCACTATGGGCAAGCTTCCACCTTCTATTCCTCCTCCTTCTCTCTTAGCCTCTGTTCTTAAGAACTTAAAACCTCTTCAACTCTCACCTGACCTAAAATCTAAGCATCTTATTTTCTTCTGTAATGCCGCTTGACCCCAATACGAACTCAACAGTAGTTCCAAATAGCAGGAAAACAGCACTTTCAATTTTTCCATCCTATAAGATCTAAATAATTCTTGTCGTAAAATGGGCAAATAGTCTGAGGTGCCTGACATCCAGGCATTCTTTTACACATCAGTCCCTTTCTAGTCTCTGTGCCCAATGCAACTCGTCCCAAATCTTCCTTCTTTCCCTCCTGCCTGTCCCCTCAATCCCAACCCCAAGCGTCACTGAGTCTTTCTAATCTTCCTTTTCTACAGACCCATCTGACTTCTCCCCTCCTCACCAGGCCGAGCTAGGTCCCAATTCTTCCTCAGCCTCTGCTCCTCGACTCTATAATCCTTTTATCACCTCCCCTCCTCACAGCTGGTCCGGCTTACAATTTCATTCCATGACTAGCCCTCTCCCACCTGCTCAGCAATTTATTTTTAAAAAGGTGGCTGGAGCTAAAGGCATAGTCAAGGTTAATGCTCCTTTTTCTTTATCCCAAATCAGATAGTGTTTAGGCTCTTTTT
>NW_026667713.1:0-1293 GCF_009828535.3 Hylobates moloch | reverse complement strand
GGTTGCTGTAGCCTTGTAGTATAGTTTGAAGTCAGGTAGCGTGATGCTTCCAGCTTTGTTCTTTTGGCTTAGGATTGACTTGGTGATGGGGCTCTTTTTTGGTTCCAGATCAACTTTAAAGTAGTTTTTTTCCAATTCTGTGAAGAAAGTCATTGGTAGCTTGATGGGGATGGCATTGAATCTATAAATTACCTTGGGCAATATGGCCGTTTTCATGATATTGATTCTTCCAACCCATGAGCATGGAATGTTCTTCCATTTGTTTGTATCGTGTTTTATTTCACTGAGCAGTGGTTTGTAGTTCTCCTTGAAGATGTCCTTCACATCCCTTGTAAGTTGGATTCCTAGGTATTTTATTCTTTTTGAAGCAATTGTGAATGGGAGTTCACTCATGATTTGGCTCTCTGTTTGTCTGTTATTGGTGTACAAGAATGCTTGTGATTTTTGTACATTGATTTTGTATCCTGAGACTTTGCTGAAGTTGCTAATCAGCTTAAGGAGATTTTGGGCTGAGACGATGGGTTTTTCTAGATATACAATCATGTCATTTGCAAACAGGGACAATTTGACTTCCTCTTTTCCTAATTGAATACCCTTTATTTCCTTCTCCTGCCTGATTGCCCTGGCCAGAACTTCCAGAACTATGTTGAATAGGAGTGGTGAGAGAGGGCATCCCTCTCTTGTGCCCATTTTCAAAGGGAATGCTTCCAGTTTTTGCCCATTCAGTATGATATTGGCTGTGGGTTTGTCAGAGATAGCTCTTATTATTTTGGGATACGTCCCATCAATACCTAATTTATTCAGAGTTTTTAGCATGAAGGTTGTTGAATTTTGTCAAAGGCCTTTTCTTCATCTATTGAGATAATCATGCGGTTTTTGTCTTTGGTTCTGTTTATATGCTGGATTACATTTATTGATTTGCATATGTTGAACCAGCCTTGCATCCCAGGGATGAAGCCCACTTGATCATGGTGTATAAGCTTTTTGATGTGCTGCTGGATTCGGATTGCCAGTATTTTATTGAGGATTTTTGCATCAATGTTCATCAAGGATATTGGTCTGAAATTATCTTTTTTGGTTATGTCTCTTCCAGGCTTTGGTATCAGGACGATGCTGGTCTCATAAAATGTGTTAGGGAGGATTCCTTCTTTTTCTATTGATCCAAATAGTTTCAGAAGGAATGTTACTAGTTCCTCCTTCTACCTCTGGCAGAATTCGGCTGTGAATCCGTCAGGTCCGGGACTCTTTTTGGTTGGTAAGCTATTGATTATTGCCACAATTTCAGAGCCTGTT
>NW_026667712.1:0-1293 GCF_009828535.3 Hylobates moloch | reverse complement strand
GAATTTCTGATCAATGACTTCAGCCAGGTACAATCATGCAGCAAGGAAGATGAATGGGCATGTTGAGGGAAGAGAGAGAAAAAGAAACCAGATTTTGACTTTTTTCTCCAAAGAGGTTTGTACTAAACACCATCTGTCTGAGCCTAGGTGATTGGTGAGGTAGGAGGACAGGGATTAAATTGTGTGTCCAGATGGGAGAAGTTCTACCCCATGCTAAGTCAATAGCCTTTCTGACCTGACCACCTGGGCAGGGGCTTCTCAATGAAGAGAGAGGCAGGTGGTCTCTGCAGCTGGAAGCTCAGCACCTTCCCATGCTTCTTTGCATGTTCCTCCCAGCCACGCTGCTCTCCGGAGCCCATATCAATGCTTGGGTCAGACCTCAGGGGAAGAGCTAGTCAATTAGGACCCAGAAAGATTCATGGAAGCCCTAGCTCATCTTCTCTGCCTCCTGTTACTCTAGCTCCCAGGTGAGAGGAAGAGGAGATGGCTCTGCACGGAAACTCTCTCAACCTTCTTTGTTCCTCTGACCTGGCATCCCTGCTGAGCAAGAAGAGTAATTACAATTCAATGTAGATCAGTGACTGTGGCTGTACTATGAGGATGGTGTGCTTGATGCAGTTTATATGGTGACTTTCCTGTTTTATTCCCATCTCAGGTACCTCCAGAGAAGTTATGTAGATGCAGTTTCCTGACTCCTTGTCTTTGTCTTCAGGGAAAGAGACTCTCTCATCTGTGTGTGCAGTCAGAACATCGGAAGCTCCTTAGCCTTGTATCAGCAGAAACCTGGGAAGGCTCCCTGGCTTCTCGTTTATGGTGCATCCAGCAAGGCCACTAGAATCCCAGAGGGGTTCAGTGGTCATGGGTCAGAGACAGACTTTACTGTCACCATCAGCTGCCTGAAGCCTGAAGATTTTGCACTTCTTTGTCTTTTTTGATCTTTGTTTGTTTAAAGTCTGTTTTGTCAGAAACTGAAACCGCTGCTTTTTTCTGTTTTCCATTTCTTTGGTAGATTTTCTCCATCTCTTTGTTTCGAGCATATGTGTGTCATTGCACGTGAGATGAGTCTCTTCAAAACAGGATACCAAAGAGGCTTAGTTGTTTTTCCAAGTTTCCACTCCATGTCTTCTAATCAGAGCATTTAGCCTATTTGCATCTAAGGTTAGTATGAATATGTGTGGATTTGATCCTCTCATCATGATGTTAGCTGGTTATTTCACAGACTTGTTTATGTGGTTGCTTTATTGCGTCACTTGTCTGAGTACTTCAGTGTGTTTTTGTAGTGGCTGGTAATGG
>NW_026667711.1:0-1293 GCF_009828535.3 Hylobates moloch | reverse complement strand
AGCACTAAGGGTCCTATAGTGGAAAAAGGAATATCTTCAAATAAAAAGTACACAGAAGCATTCTGTGAAACTTCTTTCTGTTCTGTGCATTCAACTAACAGAGTTGAAGCTTACTATTTATAGAGCAGTTATGAAACACTCTTTCTGTAGAAACAGCAATGGGACATTCTGAGCGCTAAGGGGCCTACAGTGGAAAAAGAAATATCTTCAAAGAAAAACTACACGGAAGCATTCTGTGAAACTTCTTTGTGTTCTGTGCATTCTACTAACAGAGTTGAAGCTTCCGTTTGATAGCGCAGTTATGAAACACTCTTTCTGTAGAAACTGCAAGGGGACATTCTGAGCGCTAAGGGTCCTACAGTGGAAAAAGGAATATCTTCAAATAAAAACTACTCAGAAGCCTTCAGTGAAACTGCTTTCTGTTATTTGCATTCAACTTCCAGAGTTGAAGCATACTTTTGATAGAGCATTTCTGAAACACTCTTTCTGTAGAAACTGCAAGGGGACATTCGGAGCACTAAGGGGCCTAGAGTGAAAAAAGGTATATCTTGAAATAGAAGCTACACAGAATCATTCTGTCAAACCTCTTTCTGTTCTCTGCATTGAACTAGCAGAGTTGAAGCTTACTTTTGATAGAGCAGTTCTGAAACACTCTTTCTGTTGAAACTGCAAGTGGACATTCTGAGCGCTAAGGGGCTTATAGTGGAAAAAGGAATATCTTCAAATAAAAACGACACAGAAGCATTCTGTGAAACTTCTGTCTGTTCTGTGCATTCAACTAACAGAGTTGAAGCTGACTTTTGATTGAGCAGTTCTGAAACACTCTTTCTGTAGAAACTGGAAGGGGACATTCGGAGCACTAAGGGACCTATAGTGGAAAAAGGAATATCTTCAAATACAAACTACACAGAAGCATTCTGTGAATCTTAGTTCTGTTCTGTGCATTCAACTAACAGAGTTGAAGCTTACTTTGGATAGAGCAGTTCTGAAACACTCTTTCTGTAGAAACTGCAAGAGGACATTCTGAACGCTAAGGTGCTTATCGTGGAAAAAGGAATATCTTCAAATAAAAACTACACAGAAGCATTCTGTGAAACTTCTTTCTGTTCTGTGCATTCAACTAACAGAGTTGAAGCTTACTATTTATAGAGCAGTTATGAAACACTCTTTCTGTAGAAGCAGCAATGGGACATTCTGAGCGCTAAGGGGCCTACAGTGGAAAAAGAAATATCTTCAAATAAGAACCACACAGAAGCATTCTGTGAAACATCCTTCTGTTCTGTGCATTCAACT
>NW_026667710.1:0-1293 GCF_009828535.3 Hylobates moloch | reverse complement strand
GGAGGCACACAGCCACACACACACACACCCGCATATGCACAGGCACATTCAGACACGCCCACTTACTCCCATTACACACATGCACACACACATATGCACAGACACACACACATGCCCACTTACTCTCATTACACACATGCACACACACACACACATACAACACACATATAGACACATGCATACACTCACATGGATATACCCACTTACACATACACAATCACACATATGCACACACACATTGCACACAGTGACTCAAACACACGCTCACACACACACGTATAAGCATTTACTCCCATATACAAGCACACTCTGCACTTATATATATGCTTACACACTCATGCACGCACAGTCACACATACACGTTTATACTCCCATATACACACACACACACATACATTCCACATTCACATCTACACACACATGTGCATATATATTGACTATAACATTCATGTGTACACACACACTCACATGCAGTCACGCATCCACACACACACTCATCCACACTGTTACACACACACAACCGGACCCACTCACAGACCCAAGGAACTGTGCCCAGAACACACAAATGCCCACAGATGTTCTCATTTGCAGACAGCATTGCACCCAGGAGACACATTCAGGTGCATCCTCATCTCATGGAGACAACCCAAAGATAAAAACATCCGGTCTCACACCAGAAACACAAACACTGCACACACTTGGGACACGCACACCACTGTGCCACTGTGTGTGTGTATGTGTGTGGACAAAGGCAGAAACACCGTGGTTTAGGAAAAACAGCCTTGACAAGTCCAGAGGTGTGACTCTGATCCCAATGTTGTCCCTCCGTGCTCCGGGCCTCAGCGCAAACCCCCTGGGCCACTGTGGGCCTCTGAGCCTCTGGGACTGCACAGGTCAGCTGTGAAATCCCCGCCACATGGAGAGCCCTGTTATTCTGCAAGGCTTTGCCCACTGCACAACGCTTCCGCGGCCTGCCTCTGTCTTCCGGGCCTTGGCTCTCTCCGCCTCTCGGTCCTTGTGTGTCTCCCCTGTCTCCATAGCGTTCTCACGCTGTCTCTCCCTGACTCTGCTCTTCCTCTCTGATTTGATCCCTTTTGCTCTCTGCCTTTTTCTGACTCATGCCCAAACCTTGTCTTATCTTTGTCTCTTTTTTTGGTTGTGTCTTTCTGCCTGTGCCTCCCTCCCTCCATCTCTCTCTCTCTCTCTGTTCTGTCTTCACTCTCCCATTTTCCACTTCTGAGTCTTGCATACACACACACACACACACACACACACACACACACACACACACAC
>NW_026667709.1:0-1293 GCF_009828535.3 Hylobates moloch | reverse complement strand
CCTATAGTGGAAAAAGGAATATGTTCAAATAAAAACTACACAGAAGCCTTCTGTGAAACTTCTTTTTGTTCTGTCCATTCAATTAAGAGAGTTGAAGCTTACTTTTGATAGAACACTTCTGAAACACTCTTTCTGTAGAACCTGCAAGTAGACATTATGAGCGCTAAGGGGCTAATAGTGGAAAAAGGAATATCTTCAAATAAAAACTACGCAGAAGCATTTTGTGAAACTTCTTTCTGTTCTGTGCATTCAACTAACGGAGTTGAAGCTTACTTTTGATTGAGCAGTTCTGAAACACTGTTTCTGTAGAAACTGCATGGGGACATTCGGAGCACTAAGGGGCCTATAGTGGAAAAAGGAATATCTTCAAATAAAAACTACACAGAAGCATTCTGTGAAACATCTTTCTGTTCTGTGCATTCAACTAACAGAGTTGAAGCTTACTTTTGATAGAGCAGTTATGAAACACTCTTTCTGTAGAAACTGCAAGGGGAAAATCGTAGCGCTAAGGGGCCTATAGCGGAAAAAGGAATATCTTCAAATAAAAACTACACAGAAGCATTCTCTGAAACTTCTTTCTGTTCTGTGCATGCAACTAACAGAGTAGAAGCTTACTTTTGATTGAGCTGTTCTGAAACACTGTTTCTGTAGAAACTGCAAGGGGACATTCGGACCGCTAAGGGACCTACAGTGGAAAAAGGAATATCTTCAAATAAAAACTACACAGAAGCATTTTGTGAAACTTCTTTCTGTTCTGTGCATTCAACTAGCCGAGCTGAAGCTTACTTTTGATAGAGCAGTTCTGAAACACTCTTTCTGTAGAAACTGCAAGTAGACATTCTGAGCCCTAAGGGGCTTATAGTGGAAAAAGGAATATCTTCAAATAAATACTACACAGAAGCATTCTGTGAAACTTCTTTCTGTTCTGTGCATTCAACTAGCAGAGTTGAAGCTTACTTTTGATAGAGCAGTTCTGAAACACTCTTTCTGTAGAAACTGCAAGTAGACTATAGTGGAAAAAGGAATATCTTCAAGGAAATACTACACAGAAGCATTCTGTGTAACTTCTTTCGGATCTGTGCATTCAACTAGCCGAGTTGAAGCTTACGAAACTGCAAGTAGACATTCTGAGCGCTAAGGGGCATATAGTGGAAAAAGGAATATCTTCAAGAAATACTACACAGAAGCATTCTGTGAAACTTCTTTCGGTTCTGTGCATTCAACTAGCCGAGTTGAAGCTTACTTTTGATAGAGCAGTTCTGAATCACTCTTTCTGTAGAAACTGCAAGTAGA
>NW_026667708.1:0-1293 GCF_009828535.3 Hylobates moloch | reverse complement strand
GGAAGGGGACATTCGGAGCACAAAGGGGCCTATAGAGGAAAAAGGAATATCTTCAAATAAAAACCACACAGAAGCATTCTGTGAAACCTCCTTCAGTTCTGTGCATTCAACTAACAGACTTGAAGCTTACCTTTGATTAAACAGTTCTGGAACACTGTTTCTGTGAAAACTGCAAGGGGACATTCGGAGCACAACGGGTCCTATAGTGGAAAAAGGAATATCTTCAAATAGAAACCACACAGAAGCATTCTGTGAAACTTCTTTCTGTTCTGTGCATTCTACTTACAGAGTTGAAGCTTCCGTTTGATAGCGCAGTTATGAAACACTCTTTCTGTAGAAACTGCAAGGGGACACTCTGAGCGCTAAGGTCCTACAGTGGAAAAAGGATTATCATCAAATAAAAACTACTCAGAAGCATTCTGGGAAACTGCTTTCTGTTATTTGCATTCAACTAACAGAGTTGAAGCTTATTTTTGATAGAGCATTTCTGAAACACTCTTTCTGTAGAAACTGCAAGGGGACATTCCGAGGGCTAAGGGGCCTAGAGTGAAAAAACATATATCTTGAAATACAAGCTACACAGAATCATTCTGTGAAACTTCTTTCTGTTCTCTGCATTGAACTAGCAAGTTGAAGCTTACTTTTGATAGAGCAGTTCTGAAACACTCTTTCTGTTGAAACTGCAAGTGGACATTCTGAGCGCTAAGGGACTTACACTGGAAAAAGGAATATCTTCAAATAAAAACTACACAGAAGCATTCTGTGTAACTTCTTTCTGTTCTGTGCATTCAACTAACAGAGATGAAACTTAGTTTTGATAGAGCAGTTATGAAACACACTTTCTGTAGAAACTGCATGGGGACATTCTGAGCCCTAAGGGGCTCATAGTGGGAAAAGGTATATCGTCAAATAGAAACTACACAGAGGCGTTCTGTGAAACTTCTTTCTCTTCTGTGCATTCAACAAACAGAGTTGAAACTTACTTTTGATTGAGCAATTCTGAAACACTCTTTCTGTAGAAACTGGAAGGGGACATTCGGAGCACAAAGGGGCCTAGAGTGGAAAAAGGAATATCTTCAAATAAAAACGACAGAGAAGCATTCTGTGAAACATCCTTCTGTTCTGTGCATTCAACTAACAGAGTTGAAGCTTGCCTTTGATTGAACAGTTCTGGAACACTGTTTCTGTAGAAACTGCATGGGGACATTCGGAGCACTAACGGTCCAATAGTGGAAAAAGGAATATCTTCAAATAAAAAGTACACGGAAGCATTCTGTGAAACTTCTTTCTGTT
>NW_026667707.1:0-1293 GCF_009828535.3 Hylobates moloch | reverse complement strand
AGACAGGCAAAGAGAGAGAGAGTCAGACAGAAGATAGGCACAGAGAGAGAGACAGAGAGACACAGAAAGAGAAAGAGAGAGGCAGACAGACAGAAAAAGAGACAGAGAAACAGACAGAAAGAGAGAGAGAGAAACAGACAGGGAGGGAGAGACACAGACAGACAGGCAGAGAAAGAGAGTAAGACAAGACAGACACGGTGAGACAGGCAGAGAGAGAGAGAGACAGAGAGAAAGAAAGAGACAGACAGACAGAGAAAGAGACAGATAGAGAAAGACAGAGACGAACAGAGAGAGACAAGAGAGAAACATAGAAAGAGAGAAGGTCCTAGCCTGGGAGTGATACAGTGCCTTTTGTTTCATTTTCTCTTTCTTTTCTTTCCTTTTCTTTCCTTTTTTCTTTCTTTCATTTATGTATTAATTTATTTGGAGACCGAGTCTCACTCTGCCGCCCAGGCTGTAGTGCAGTGGCGCAATCTTGGGTCACCGCAACCTCCGCCTGCCAGGTTCAAGCCATTCTTCCGCCTCGGCCTCCCGAGTAGCTGGGAGTACAGGAGCCTGCTCCACCGCGCCCGACTCAATTTTGTATTTTCAGTAGAGACGGGGTTTCACTATGTTGGCCAGGCTGGTCTCGAACTCCTGACCTCGGGATGACAGACGTGAGCCACTGCGTTCAGTGTACAGTGCCATTTCTTAGAAATCACTCACGGGAACACATACTTATAGGTCATGTGTAGAGATTTTTTTTATGTATTTATGTATGTATGTATGTATGTATTTATTGCGCGGGGAGGTGGGGGGACGGAGTTTCGCTCTTGCTGCCCAGGCTAGACTGCAATGGCATAGGGGACTCAAGGAGTCAACCTATGGCAGAGAGGACACGTCATTCAGAGCGTAAGGGCCTCAGCGAAAGGTGGCAGGGCCTGCGCTTTTAAAGGCCGAGATCCCGGCGGCGCAGGCCCTGTCGTCCCAGCACTTTGGGAGGCCCAGGAGGGCGGATCACTTGAGGTCAGGAGTTCGATACCAGGGTGGCCAACAAGAAGAAACCCCGTCTCTACTAAAAATAGAAAAATTAGCCAGCTGTGGTGGTGCATGCCTGTCATTCCAGCTACGGAAGAAGAATCACTGGAACCCAGGAAGCAGAGGTTGCAGTGAGCCGAGAGAGCACCACTGCACCTCAGTCTGGGTGACAGAGCGAGAGAGAGCCCAAAAAAAAAAAGAAAAGAAGGCTGGGCGCGGTGGCTCACGCTTGTAATCCCAGCACTTTGGGAGGCCGAGGCGGGCGGATCACGAGGT
>NW_026667706.1:0-1293 GCF_009828535.3 Hylobates moloch | reverse complement strand
GAAGGTTCCACTCTGCCAGTTGAATGCACAGATCAGAAAGAACTTTCGCAGAATGCTTCTGTGCAGTATTTATTTGAAGATATTCCTATTTCCAATATAGGCCCCTTAGTCCTCCTTATGTCCGCTTGCAGTTCCTACAGAAAGAGTGTTTCAGAACTTCTCAATCAAAAGTAAGGTTCACCTCTGCTAGGTGAATGCACAGATCAGAAAGATGTTTCGCAGAATGCTTCTGTGTAGTTTTTAATTTAAGTTATTCCTTTTTACACTTATAGGCCGCTTAGCGCTCCGAATCTCCACTTGCACTTTTTACAGAAAAAGGGTTTCAAAACTCCTCAATCAAAAGTAAGGTTCAACTCTGCTAGTTGAATGCACAGATCAGAAAGAAGTATCACAGAATGCTACTGTGCAGTTTTTATTTGAAGTTATACCTTTATCCACTATAGGCCCCTTAGCGATCCGAATCTCCACCTGCAGTTTCTACAGAAAGAGTGTATCAGAACTTAACAATCAATAGTAAGGTTCAACTCTGTCAGCTGAATGCACAGAACAGAAAGAAGTTTGCAGAATTATTCTGTGTAGTTTTTATTTCAAGATACACCTTTTTCCACTATTTGCCCCTTAGCGCTCCGAATGTCCTTTTGCAGTTTCTACAGAAAGAGTGTTTCAAAACTCCTCAATCAAAAGTAACGTTCACCTCTGCTAGGTGAATGTACAGATCAGAAAGAAGTTTCGCAGAATGCTTCTCTGTAGTTTTAATCTGAAGATATTCTTTTTTCCACTATAGGCCCCTTAGTGCTCCGAATGTCCGCTTGCAGTTTCTACAGAAAGAGTGTGTGAGAACTTCTCAATCAACAGTAAGGTTCAACTCTGTTTGTTCAATGCACAGAACAGAAAGAAGTTTGGCAGAATGTTTCTGTGTAATTTTTATTTGAAGATAATCCTTTTTCCACTATAGGCCACTTAACGCCTGGAATGTCCTCTTGCAGTTTCTACAGAAAGAGTGTTTCAAAACTCCTCAATCAAAAGTAAGGTTCATCTCTGTTAGTTGAATGCACAGATGAGAAAGACGTTTCGCAGAATGCTTCTGTGTAGTTTTTATTTGAAGATATTCCTTTTTCCACAAAAGGCCCCTTAGTTCTCCCAATGTCCGCTTGCAGTTTCTACAGAAAGCGAGTTTCAGAACTTCTCAATCAAAAGTAAGTTTCAACTCTGTTGTTGGAATGCACAGAACAGAAAGAAGTTTGGCAGAATGCTTCTGTGTAGCGTTTATTTGAAGATATTCCTTTTTCCAAT
>NW_026667705.1:765-1293 GCF_009828535.3 Hylobates moloch | reverse complement strand
TTCAAAACTGCTCAATCAAAAGAAACGTTTAACTCTGTGAGATGAACGCACACATCAAAAAGAAGTTTCTCAGAATTCTTCTGTCTAGTTTTTATGTGAAGATATTTGCTTTTCCAACATAGGCCTCTAAGGATTCCAAATGTCCACTTGCAGATTCTACAATAGAGAGTTTCAAATCTGCCCAATCAAAATAAATGTTTAACTCTGTGAGATGAATGCACACATCACAAAGAAGTTTCTCAGATTGCTTCTGTCTAGATTTTATGTGAAGATATTTCCTTTTCTACCATAGGCCACAAAGCGCTCCAAATGTCCACTGGCAGATTCTAAAAAAAGAGTATTTCAAAATGGCTCAATCAAAAGAAAAGTTCAACTCTGTGAGATAAGTGCACACATCACAAAGAAGTCTCTCAGAATTCTTCTGTCTAGTTTTTATGTGAACGTATTTCATTTTCCACTATAAGCCTCAAAGAGCTCCAAATGCCACTTGCAGATTCTACAGAAAGAGAATTTACAAACTGCTCCATC
>NW_026667705.1:0-665 GCF_009828535.3 Hylobates moloch | reverse complement strand
CACACATCAGAAAGAAATTTCTCAGAATGCTTCTGTTTAGTTTTTATATGAAGATATTTCCTTTTTCACCATAGGCCAAGAAGCACTCCAAATGTACACTTGCAGATTCTACAAAAAGAGCGTTTCCAAACTGTTCAATCAATAGAAATGTTCAACTCTGTGAAATGAGTGCACACATCACAAAGAAGTTTCTCAACATTTTTGTGTCTAGTTTTTATGTGAAGATATTTCCTTTTCCACCATAGGCCTCAAACTGCTCCAAATGTCCTCTTGCAGATACTACAAAAAGGGTGTTTCAAAACTGCCCAATCAAAAAAAATGTTCAACTCTGTTAGATGAATGCACACATCACAAAGAAGTTTCTCAGAATGCTTTGTCCAGATTTTATGTGAAGATATTTCCATTTCCACCTTAGTCTGCAAGGCACTCCAATGTCCAATTGCAGATTCTAAAAAAAGAGTGTTTCGAAACTGTTCAATCAAAAGTTTCAAATCTGTGAGATGAATGCACACATAACAAAGAGGTTTCTCAGAATTCTTCTGTCTAGTTTTTATGTGAAGATAATTCCTTTTCCACCAGAGGTCTCAAACCACTCCAAATATCCACTTGCAGATTCTACAAAAAGAGAGTTTCAAAACTGGTCAATCAAAAGAAACATTAAAGTC
>NW_026667704.1:0-1294 GCF_009828535.3 Hylobates moloch | reverse complement strand
AAGAAAGAAAGAAAGAAAGAAAGAAAGGAAATTACCCCTGGAACTTAATCCCCCTAGGAACTCTAGGAAGCATGTAGAATCTGTAGAACCTCAGAGCTATTGAGACGTTGGGGGAGAGCTGCCCCCATGGCAGGGGAGGGCTGCACCTCCTTGGCACTTGCAGCCTTGGGTCAGGCTCTGCTCCAGCAGCGGTGGCAGTAGCCTGTGTCCCTGGCATAAGAGGCCAGTGCGGGCGTTGGTGGCAGGAGTCAGGGGGAACACCCTGAATGGTCCAGGTGGCAGAGTGGGTGTCAAAGGCAAACACAGCCGACATGAGTGCAGGCAGTGGAAGTGGAGGCAGACTTGGTTCAGCAGGGGAAAGAGCTGAGCTCTGCTCCAGTTTGTGCAGAGGTGGCTGGGCAGACGTTTGAAAGAAAGAACCTGGGAGCTGGGAAGACAGCGGGCACTCGAGTGAACAGCGATGAGGGCTGGGCAGGGTCGGTGCCATCCCGCCAGTTGTGTCTGTGTCTGCAAGTTGGCAATGATCTCAGCTGGGATCCAGTTCACCCACAGAGACAGGGAGACAGAGGCCCTGTCCTTCCCGAGGATTCCATTTCAAAGGAACAACTTTCAGGCCGCTGCCGAGCTGTAGAAGATGCACACACATCTCAAAGGGACCAGGGAGGGATTCATCATGGTAAGCTGTTCTTAAGTTAATTTTCTAAGAAAGAGAGGCCAGGGCTGGTATAATTTGGGTATTTGTTGCCTCCAAAATCTCATGTTAAAAAGTGATCCCTGATGTTGGAAGTGGGGCCTGGTGGGAGGCATTTGGGTCATGGGGGTGGGTCCCTCGTGGCTTGGTGCTGTTCTTGCAGTAGGAGTGAGTGCTTGTGCGATCTGGTTGGGTAACTGTGTGGCCCCTCCCCTCTCACTCTCTTGCTCCTGTTTTCATCATGTGACAGACATGCCTGCTCCCTCTTCGCCTTCTGCCATGAGTTAAAGTTCCCTGAGGCAGTTGGCTGCCGAGGCTCATGACTGTAGTCCCAGCACTTTGGGAGGCCGAGGCAGGTGGATCACGAGGTCTGGAGATCGAGACCATCCTGGCCAACATGGTGAAACCCTGTCTCTACTAAAATACAAAAAAATTAGCCAGGCATGGTGGCGCATGCCGGCAGTCCCAGCATCTCAGGAGGCTGGGGCAGGGGAATCGCTTGAACCTGGGAGGCGGAGGTTGCAGTGAGCCGAGATCCTACCACTGCACTCCAGCCTAGCAACAGAGCAAGACTCCACCTCAAAAAAAAAAAAAAAAAAAAAA
>NW_026667703.1:750-1294 GCF_009828535.3 Hylobates moloch | reverse complement strand
ACTAAAACTACAAAATTAGCCAGGCATGGTGGCGCATGCCTGTAATCTCAGCTGCTTGAGAGGCTGAGGCAGAAGAATTACTTGAACCTGGGAGGTGGAGGTTGCCGTGAGTCAAGATCGCGCCACTGCACTCCGGCCTGGGCAACAAGAGTAAAACTCTGTCTCAAAAAAAAAAAAAAAAAGTAAATAAATAAAACACAATACAATACAGCTACTACGATTTACCTAAGAAGCTGTTGTATGAGCTGAACCAGAGGCAAACACTGTTTGCCAGAAGAATCACAGATTCGCATATTAATAAGGTCTTTATCCAGTGGAGTCCTGCTTCTATGAAATGTTGAGACATTTGCTTCCTGTTCATCAATTTCTTTTTCCTTCTGTGCTTCTTTTCTGTCTTCAATGTCCCGTAATTCATAAACGGAAATTGTTTACAAGTGATCTCATTAGCAGGTGTGAAGGCACACAGGCTGGCAGAGGCCTGACCCCAATGCCAAGCTATCCCAGCCTCTGTGGCTACCGCACACGCCTACCCACAGGCCCCCAC
>NW_026667703.1:0-650 GCF_009828535.3 Hylobates moloch | reverse complement strand
TTGCTTCCTGTTCATCAATTTCTTTTTCCTTCTGTGCTTCTTTTCTGTCTTCAATGTCCCGTAATTCATAAACGGAAATTGTTTACAAGTGATCTCATTAGCAGGTGTGAAGGCACACAGGCTGGCGGAGGCCTGACCCCAATGCCAAGCTATCCCAGCCTCTGTGGCTACCGCACACGCCTACCCACAGGCCCCCACCTGCCCTGGTGGAAACCCCAACTCAGTTGTGCAGTTTCAAACAGTGTCTTCTTTTTACAGATCCAAGGTCCAGGCTGCCTCTGCTGATGCTCTCCAGCCTCCTTCTGTGAAGTCCCTAAAATCATTAACCCTGCTAATGGCTCTCACAAAACCCAATGTGATCTGCTGCACACATGCAGCATCCAGCTGCTTTGTAAGGTCAAGCAGAAGCTGGAATTCTCACACACGAAAGTCCTCGTTCAAATGTAAATGGCAAAGCCACTTTGGGAAACTATGAACACACACTTACCCCAGGACCTAATAAATTCCACTCCAAGTGTTTACCCAAAGGGAGAACATATGTTCACTAAAGTACGTGTTCACAGCACAATCGTGGCAGCTCTACACGGCCAAAAACAAGAAAGTCTGGGCGCGGTGGCTCACGCTTGTAATCCCAACACTTTGGGAGGCCC
>NW_026667702.1:0-1294 GCF_009828535.3 Hylobates moloch | reverse complement strand
TTTTTTTTTACTTTTACCATATTTTTACTCTATATACTATTCTATTTCTTTCACCTTCCTCATACCCAATCTTAGTGAAATGTTGTCTCAATTGCAGTGTCTGAAAAGGTTGATACCAACCTTCAAATTTGAACTAGAATACACATAATGCCATTTATCCAATATACTAGAATTAATTTGGCTAGCTTGTGTGGGCTTCTCTGTTTGCAACTCCTATTATATCAATTGAAATCACTACATTTTCTTGGGATGAAATCACTATCTTTCAACTGGTAGTTTGAATTTAGCTAAAAATTATAAGCTAACATCGTGCTTATTTGCATAAAAATAAAGAAAACATTTTCATTCTTACCTATAACGAATGAAATTTGCTAGTTTCCTGATTTAGACTGTTTCGTGTCTCTTGATTGATTTTCCGTAAATAGTCCATTTCCTTTATAAGTTTCTCCTGCAAAAGAAGCAAGAAGCTTAGCAATAATGAAGACAGTATAGTAGATTTCATCCCCTTATCATTAAAAAAAAGGCTGTAATTGAAAGAAACATAAATTAAGTTAGAGTGGAGTGGTCAGATTTTTCCAAATTAAACACATTTGGTTCTAATAATTTGGATGTTAAAAGTGATAGAAACATAATAGAGAGTTTTAAGGGACCCTTCAGATAATATCATCAATTTTCTGAGAAACTGGCTTTTATATAACCTGACTTTGAACAGTGTTCTTGGTGCTGGCCACCTGCTCCACAGCTCCATTCTATATGTTTGAACAATGTTTCTAAGGAAACCTCCTTTAGTGAAGTCTCAACACAACTATGATTAGAGTGCCAAATTAGTCAGCAACATTGAAAGGACACATTTATGTGTCATGATTGACATGGAATAATCACCCCCTCCACCATCTGCATTCTCATCACCATCATTATCATAGGCCCTCATCATTCTTATTTGGGATTCTACATAATTCAAACTGCCTTAGAGGCATCACGTACTCTGCATTCCTCAGCAGCCCATCCTATTGGGCTGTGGCTGTGAGCCATGTGCTCTGGTGACTCAGAGCAGAGCCCACAGAGCAATCTCTTGTCAGCCTCACAGAAGAGCTCCTTAGTCTCCTCATGGAGCACACTGATATTGTCTGAGCTCTTGATGTTCTGAGGTCTGGTCTGTCTGGCTAGGGAAGCCAGCTTTTTGAGTGCCACACAGGTGTTGAAGTTGGGCTTCTCTGAGATTTGTCTGCACAAAGGGCAGTGAATTGGTGCTCTGCCTTCTTCTGAGCAGAGGCAGAGGCAGGGCCTGCAAAAG
>NW_026667701.1:0-1294 GCF_009828535.3 Hylobates moloch | reverse complement strand
GGCACGATCTCGGCTCACCACAACCTCTGCCTCCCAAGTTCAAGCGATTCTCCTGCCTCAGCCTCCTGAGTAGCTGGGACTAAAGGCATGCGCCACCATGCCTGGCTGATTTTTGTATTTTTAATAGAGATGGGGTTTCATCACATTGGCCAGGCTGATCTCAAACTCCTGACCTCAAGTCACCCACCTGCCTCAGCCTCCTAAAATGCTGGGATTATAGACATAACCCACTCTACCTGGCCTATTATCCATTTTAAAGTGTGCAGTTCAGTGAATTTAGTGGGTTGACAATATTGGGCAAACATCACCTCTATTTAGTTTGAAGACATTTTAATCATCCAAGAGGAAACCCTGTACCCATTAAGCAGTCACTTCCTATGCACCCCTCCCCCAGCCTTGGCAACTACTGATCTACTTTCTGTCCCTATAGATTCGCCTATTCTGTATATTTTATATAAAATGATGCATAAATATGTAACCTTTTAAGACAGGCTTCTATGGTTCACCATAATATTTTTGAGGTTCAAAAGCCATTATTTTGATTATTGCTATCCTCTGAACTCCTCTGGCTAATATCCCAGAATTATTAGCTTACTTTTGGGGAGTGAAGATACTTTTAAAAAAACAAAAAAGTTAATGGTTAAAACGCTCTTTCTGGACAAATGGAGCCTCTTTCTGTGCATGTGTAAGTGTCAGACACCTTGGGGAAAGTGGGAGAGAAAGCTATCCCTGGGTCACTGAAGCCCCACAGTGGCACAAGTGACAGGGTGGGATGTGCCTGCCTTGCTAGTGGGAACACCCAAAGGAACAGGTTAGGGCTGAATTGTCCCTTACCCACAGCTACAGTTTATGAGGCTGGAGAGCAAATACCAACATTTAGGGAGCAAAATGCTGAAGACCAGCATGAAGAACTGTGTCCACATTTCTCCATGTCACTGGGCCTTAGGTGGGTGTTGAGCATTGAGGTAACAGGCAAAGGGGTCAGCAAACAATGACTCACACTAGGAGCAGGAGAGAAAAACTCCAGGGATGGCAGCCCAAAGCCCTTGCCCAGGGAGAATTTCCTTTTAAAAGAAAGTCATCAACCTGACAAACCAGTCATAGGTCCTTTCCTGTAACATGCACTTATTGAGTGCCTGGCTACCAGGGTCATGAAAATTAACAAAATGAGGTCCTAGGAATGTCAGTGTCATGAGAAACAAATAAGTGAATCCACATAAAGGGCTTAGACCAGGGTCTGGCATATAGCACTCAATAAGTGTTAGCTGTTATTATTACTGTTACCATGGTGGCT
>NW_026667700.1:0-1295 GCF_009828535.3 Hylobates moloch | reverse complement strand
GCACTTTGGGAGGCCAAGGCAGGCAGATCACATGAGGTCAGGAGTTCGAGACCAGCCTGGCCCACATGGTGAAACCCCATCTCTACTAAAAATACAAAAATTAGCCGGGCATGGTGGCAGACGTCTGTAATCCCAGCTACTCGGGAGGCTGAGGCAGGAGAATTGCTTGAACCCGGGAAGCAGAGGTTACAATGAGCTGAGATTGCGCCATTGCATTCTAGCCTGGGCAACAAGAGCGAAACTCTGTCTCAAAAAAAAAAGAAAAAGAGAGTCAAAATTGTTTCAGTTTTGCAGCGTTTAACAATTTTTTTTCTTTCATAGATTGCTGCAAAATTGGTGGTTCTATTTTAATTTAACATGGCATCAAATTTTAAGAAACAAGTATGTTGTAGGAATATCATTTAGGAAATAACACAATTTAAGTGAAACCCAAGCCTCTAAGCCATGTAAAAATTGACTATTTCCTTGTGGATTTTATAGTCTAAGCTTTTGTTTACCTCGAATTGAGTGTCTTTAACTATGATGAGTTGTAATTAACCAGCTAGCTTTGAAATGGTGTAACAAATTCTATTATTATATTTCACCAATAATTTGTCATATGTCCAAGGGAAGATAAAAATTTTTCAACAGAGGTTCAGATTTTTATAAAACATGAAATTTACCAGTTAAGGCCAGACACAGTGGCTCAAATCTGTAATCCCAGCACTTTGGGAGGCCAAGGCAGGCAGATCACATGAGGTCAGGAGTTCGAGACCAGCCTGGCCCACATGGTGAAACCCCATCTCTACTAAAAATACAAAAATTAGCCGGGCATGGTGGCAGACGTCTGTAATCCCAGCTACTTGGGAGGCTGAGGCAGGAGAATTGCTTGAACCCAGGAAGCAGAGGTTACAATGAGCTGAGATTGCACCATTGCATTCTAGCCTGGGCAACAAGAGCGAAACTCTGTCTCAAAAAAAAAAGAAAAAGAGAGTCAAAATTGTTTCAGTTTTGCAGCGTTTGACAATTTTTTTTCTTTCATAGATTGCTGCAAAATTGGTGGTTCTATTTTAATTTAACATGGCATCAAATTTTAAGAAACAAGTATGTTGTAGGAATATCATTTAGGAAATAACACAATTTAAGTGAAACCCAAGCCTCTAAGCCATGTAAAAATTGACTGTTTCCTTGTGGATTTTATAGTCTAAGCTTTTGTTTACCTCGAATTGAGTGTCTTTAACTATGATGAGTTGTAATTAACCAGCTAGCTTTGAAATGGTGTAACAAATTCTATTATTATATTTCACCAATAATTT
>NW_026667699.1:0-1295 GCF_009828535.3 Hylobates moloch | reverse complement strand
CAGGTTCTACAGAAAGAGTGTTTCAAAACTCCTCAATCAAAAGTAAGTTTCAACACTGCTTGTTGAATGCACAGATCAGTAAGAAGATTGGCAAAATGATTCTGTGTAGTTTATATTTAAAGATATTCCTTTTTCCACTATAGGCCCCTTAATGCTCCGAATGTCCGCTTGCAGTTTCTACAGAAAGAGTGTTTCAGAACTTCTCAATCAACTGTAAGTTTCAATTCTGTTAGTTGAATGCACAGAACAGAAAGAACTTTGGCAGAATGATTCTGTGTAGATTTTATTTCAACATATTCCTTTTTCCATTATAGGCACATAAGCGCTCCGAATGTCCGCTTGCAGTTTCTAGAAAAAGAGAGTTTCACAAATTCTCAATCAAAAGTAACGTTCAATTCTGCTAGTTGAATGCACAGATGAGAAAGAAGTTTCGCAGAATGCTTCTGTGTAGTTTCTATTTGAAGATGTTACTTTTTACACTATAAGCCCCTTAGCGCTCCGAATGTCCGCTTGCAGCTTCGAAAGAAAGAGGGTTTCAGAACTTCTCAATCAACAGTAGGATTCAACTCAGTTGAATGCACAGAACAGAAAAAAGTTTGGCAGAATGATTTTGTGTAGTTGTTATTTGAAGATATTCCTTTTTACACTATAAGCAACTTAGTGCTCTTAATGTCCACTTGGAGTTTCAAAATAAAGAGTGTTTCAAATTCCTCAATCAAAAGTAAGGTTCAACTCTGCTAGTTGAATACACAGACCAGAAAGTAGTTTCACAGATTGCTTCTGTGTAGTTTTAAATGGAGGATACTCCTTTTTCCACTATAGGCCCCTTAGTGCTCCGAATGTCCCTTTGCAGTTTCTACATAAAGAGTGTTTCAGAACTCCTCAATTAACAGTAAGGTTCAACCCTGTTAGTTGAATGCACAGAACAGAAAGAAGTTTGGCAGAATGATTCTGTGTAGGTTTTATTGAAGATATTCCTTTTTCCACTATAGGCCCCTTAGCACTCGGTATATCCGCTTCCAGTTTCTACAAAAAGAGTGTTTCACAACTCCTGAATCAAAAGTAAGGTTCAACTATGCTAGTTGAAAGCACAGATCAGAAAAAAGTTTCACAGAATGCTTCTGCGTAGTTTTAATTTGAAATATTCCTTTTTCCACTCTAGGCCCCTTAACGCTCCGGATGTCCGCTTGCAGTTTCTACAGAAAGAGAGTTCCAGAACTTCTCTATCAAAAGTAAGGTTCAACTCTGTTAGCTGAATGCACAGAACAGAAAGAAGTTTGGCAGAATGATTCTGT
>NW_026667698.1:0-1295 GCF_009828535.3 Hylobates moloch | reverse complement strand
ACTTGGGTTCCAACCACACACATCAGGCTGCCGCCACTGCTTTGTCCGTGTGGACACCCTCCTCACCATGCTGAGGCTCCAGCACCCTTTGCCAGGCTATTGCCTCCCGTCCACTCCCTGCCCACAGATGCTTTCCTCACCCTGCGTGGGCTTCAGCAACACGCACTTTCCTATTCGAGAGGTCATCTGCACCAAGGTTGTGATGATACTCTACCATATCATCCTCTAGAAGCCTTATATTGTTTACTTCTCTCAATTATGTCAGCAAACCAGCTGAAATTAATCTTATGTGTAGTTTAAGGGGAGGAATCAGTATTCGTTTGATTTTTCCATGTGTATATCCACTTGATCCAAGCACAATTCTTACAAAACCACCACACTTTGCTGACACATTCATAAATCAGAAGTCAGAACCTATGGGTTTTCAAATATTCTTAGAAGGCCATGGAAATATTGCGGTGAATATCAGTTACGATTGTTATTAATTTTGAGCTCATAATACGGAATTCAGAATTTTTTTTCTCCAGGAACAATATATAAATGGTGATTGGAGTCCCAAGCTAAACCCACAGAGGCTTTATTCATAATATACTTTTTTATTGTGTTAAAGTATACGTCAGGTTTACCATTGTAGCCATTTTTCAGTGTACAGTTCAGTGGCATTAAGTACATTCACAGTGTTGTGCAAGTATCATCATCACTCTCCATCTTCAGAACTTCTCATCATCCCAGACTGGGAACACTGAAAGAGAAAACACAAAATCCAGTGCTTTAAAACTCTCTTTCTACAGGAAATAATAAATCTAGGTAACAGGAGTCCAAAGTGTGAAATACATTTTCAGTTTGTTTTCTAGAGAATGACACTTAAAGATCGTAATAATTGTTTTTCTGTTAATATTCACAATGGATCTCCCATCCTTCCCCTTGCATTTATATTAATAAAGATAGAGAAAGGCACTCATGATCCCACCCCAGAGATTAATTATTCAGACATTTCTTTCCATTTTTTACATGAGTTTCATCTTCCCTTTTTTTACGTACAATGCCCCATATAATTTATAAACTGTTCTTACTGATAATTTAAAATTTCTGTATGATAATCTCATATAATTTTTTTTTTTTTTTTTTTTAGATAGTCTTGCTCTGTTGCCCAGGCTGGCGTGCAGTGGTGTGATCTCACTGCTCACTGCAACTTCCACCTCCCGGGTTCAAGCAGTTCTCCTGACTCACCCTCCCGAGTAGCTGGGACTACAGGCATGCACCACCACACCCAGCTAATCTTTGTGTATTTTTTT
>NW_026667697.1:0-1295 GCF_009828535.3 Hylobates moloch | reverse complement strand
CTAATAAAGAAGAAAAGAGAGAAGAATCAAATAGATGCAATAAAAAACGAAAAAGGGGATATCACCACCGATCCCACAGAAATACAATCTACCATCAGAGAATACTACAAACACCTCTATGCAAATAAGCTAGAAAATCTAGAAGAAATGGATAAATTCCTCGACAAATACACCCTCCCAAGACTAAACCAGGAAGAAGTTGAATCTCTGAATAGACCAATAACAGCTTCTGAAATTGTGGCAATAATCAATAGCTTACCAACCAAAAAGAGTCCAGGACCTGATGGATTCACAGCTGAATTCTACCAGAGGTACAAGGAGGAACTGGTACCATTCCTTCTGAAAGTATTCCAATCAATAGAAAAAGAGGGAATCCTCCCTAACACATTTTATGAAGCCAGCATCATCCTGATACCAAAACCTGGCAGAGACATAACCAAAAAAGAGAATTTCAGACCAATATCCTTGATGAACATTGATGCAAAAATCCTCAATAAAATACTGGCAAACCGAATCCAGCAGCACATCAAAAAGCTTATCCACCATGATCAAGTGGGCTTCATCCCTGGGATGCAAGGCTGGTTCAACATACGCAAATCAATAAATGTAATCCAGCATATAAACAGAACCAAAGACAAAAACCACATGATTATCTCAATAGATGCAGAAAAGGCCTTTGACAAAATTCAACATCTCTTCATGCTAAAAACTCTCAATAAATTAGGTATTGATGGGACGTATCTCAAAATAATAAGAGCTATCTATGACAAACCCACAGCCAATATCATACTGAATGGGCAAAAACTGGAAGCATTCCCTCTGAAAACTGGCACAAGACAGGGATGCCCTCTCTCACCGCTCCTTTTCAACATAGTGCTGGAAGTTCTGGCCAGAGCAATCAGGCAGGAGAAGGAAATAAAGGGTATTCAATTAGGAAAAGAGGAAGTCAAATTGTCCCTGTTTGCAGATGACATGATTGTATATCTAGAAAACCCCATTGTCTCAGCCCGAAATCTCCTTAAGCTGATTAGCAACTTCAGCAAAGTCTCAGGATACAAAATTAATGTACAAAAATCACAAGCATTCTTGTACACCAATAACAGACAAACAGAGAGCCAAATCATGAGCGAACTCCCATTCACAATTGCTTCAAAGAGAATAAAATACCTAGGAATCCAACTTACAAGGGATGTGAAGGACCTCTTCAAGGAGAACTACAAACCACTGCTCAATGAAATCAAAGAGGATACAAACAAATGGAAGGACATTCCATGCTCATGGGTTGGAAGAATCAA
>NW_026667696.1:170-1296 GCF_009828535.3 Hylobates moloch | reverse complement strand
AATGGGATGGCTGGGTCAAATGGTATTTCTAGTTCTAGATCCCTGAGGAATCGCCACACTGACTTCCACAATGGTTGAACTAGTTTGCAGTCCCACCAACAGTGTAAAAAGTGTTCCTATTTCTCCACATCCTCTCCAGCACCTGTTGTTTCCTGACTTTTTAATGATGGCCATTCTAACTGGTGTGAGATGGTATCTCATTGTGGTTTTGATTTGCATTTCTCTGATGGCCAGTGATGATGAGCATTTTTTCATGTGTTTTTTGGCTGCATAAATGTCTTCTTTTGAGAAGTGTCTGTTCATGTCCTTTGCCCACTTTTTGATGGGGTTGTATTTTTCTTGTAAATTTGTTTGAGATCATTGTAGATTCTGGGTATTAGCCCTTTGTCAGATGAGTAGGTTGTGAAAATTTTCTCCCATTTTGTAGGTTGCCTATTCACTCTGATGGTAGTTTCTTTTGCTGTGCAGAAACTCTTTAGTTTAATTAGATCCCATTTGTCAATTTTGGCTTTTGTTGCCATTGCTTTTGGTGTTTTAGACATGAAGTCCTTGCCCATGCCAATGTCCTGAATGGTAATGCCTAGGTTTTCTTCCAGGGTTTTTATGGTTTTAGGTCTAACATGTAAGTCTTTAATCTATCTTGAATTAATTTTTGTATAAGGTGTAAGGAAGGGATCCAGTTTCAGCTTTCTACATATGGCTAGCCAGTTTTCCCAGCACCATTTATTAAATAGGGAATCTTTTCCCCATTGCTTGTTTTTGTCAGGTTTGTCAAAGATCAGATAATTGTAGATATGTGGCATTATTTCTGAGGGCTCTGTTCTGTTCCATTGATCTATATCTCTATTTTGGTACCAGTACCATGCTGTTTTGGTTACTGTAGCCTTGTAGTATAGTTTGAAGTCAGGTAGCGTGATGCCTCCAGCTTTGTTCTTTTGGCTTAGGATTGACTTGGTGATGCGGGCTCTTTTTTGATTCCATATGAACTTTACAGTAGTTTTTTCCAATTCTGTGAAGAAAGTCATTGGTAGCTTGATGGGGATGGCATTGAATCTATAAATTACCTTGGGCAGTATGGCCATTTTCACGATATTGATTCTTCCAACCCATGAGCATGGAATGTTCT
>NW_026667696.1:0-70 GCF_009828535.3 Hylobates moloch | reverse complement strand
TAAATTACCTTGGGCAGTATGGTCATTTTCACGATATTGATTCTTCCAACCCATGAGCATGGAATGTTCT
>NW_026667695.1:0-1296 GCF_009828535.3 Hylobates moloch | reverse complement strand
CAATCCATTCCATTCCATTCCAATCCATTCCATTCCCCTCCATGCTACTCCACTATAATCCACTGCCTTCTTTTCCACTCCATTCCATTCCATTCCACTAGAATCCACTCTACACCCGTCCATTCTACTACACTGTATTGCACTCCATTCCAGTCCTTCCCATAACACTCCACTGCACTACACTCCTCTCCACTCCATTCATTTTCAGTACACTGCACTCCACTCCACTCCACTCCATTCCATTCCATTCCTTTTCATTCCGTTCCTTTCTATTCGGTTCTATTCCATTACTTTTCATTCCATTCCATTCTACTACAATCCACTCCACTCCAATGCACTGCATTCTATAACATTCAATTATTTTGCATTCCATTCCATTCAATTCAAATCCACTCTTCTCCACTCCGTTCTAATCCACTCCACTTCATTCCATGCCTTTCTTTTTGCCTCCATTCCATTCCATTCCATTCCATTCCATTCCATTCCATTCCATTCCATTCCATTCCATTCTATTCCATTCCATTCTACCTCATTGCATTCCTTTCCACTAGAATCCACTCCACTCCGCTACAATTCATTACATTGCATTCCATTCAATTCAAATCCACTCTTCTCCACTCCACTCTTCTCCACTCCACTGCATTCCATTCCTTCCCATTCGCCTCCATTCCAGTCCGTCCCATTCCATTCCATTCCGTTCATTCTCCTCCATTCCACTCCACTACACTCCATTATTTTCTTCTCCATTCCACTCCACTACACTCCAATGCAGTTTTTTCTGTTCCATTCCATTCCCTTCCATTTCATTCCATTCTGTTCCACTTGTATCCACTACACTCCAGTCTTATCAATTACATTCCATTCGATTCCATTCAAATCCACTCTTCTCAACTCAACTCCTCTCCACTCCATTGCATTCCATTCCTTCCCATTCACCTCCATTCCAGTCCACTCCATTCCATTCCATTCTATTCCATTCCATTCCATTCCATTCCATTCCATTCCATTCCATTCCTCTGCATTCCACTCCACTACACTCCCTTCCTTTCTGCTCCATTCCACTCCACTGCATTCCACTGCACTTTTTCCATTCCATTCCTTTCCATTCCATTCCATTCCATTCCATTGTATTCCATTACGTCCTGTTCCTTTCTGTTCCGTTCCGTTCCTTTCCTTTCCGTTCCATTCATTTCTGTTCCATTCCATTCCTTTCCATTCTACTCCACGCAACTCCACTCCTATCCACTGTATTCCATTCCATTCCATTCCATTCCATTCCATTCCATTCCATTCCAT
>NW_026667694.1:408-1296 GCF_009828535.3 Hylobates moloch | reverse complement strand
GTGCATGCTAGCGTACATATGTATCTGTATGCATGTATGTATGCGTCTGTGTGTGTGCATGCAAGCTATTGTATGTGCATATGCATATGTGTTTGTGTATATGCATGCTAGTGTGTGTGTGCGTGTATGCAGGCGTCTGTGTATATGCATGCTAGTGTATGTGAACACACGTGTGTGTGCATGAATGCTAGTGTGTTTATGTATGTGTATATGTAGGCATCTGTGTGTATGCATCTGTATCTGTGCATGCATGCTAGTGTATGTACACATGGGTGTATATGCTGGTGTGTGTTTATGCATATGTGTGCATGTATATGTATGCATCGTGTGTACATACATGCTAGCGCATGCACATGCGTGTGTGTGCATGTATGTATGCATCTGTGTGTGCCTGTGTATGTGTGTATGCATGCATGCTAGTGTATGTGTGTGCGTGTGTGTATGTAGTCGTCTCTGTGTATGCATGCTAGTGTATATGAACACACGTATATGCATGCTAGTGTGTGCATGCCTGCTAGTATATGTGCACAGGTGTGTGTGCATCCATGCTAGTGTGTGTACATGCTAGTGTGTGCATATGCGAGTGTGTTTGTGTGCATGCATGCTAGTGTGTGCATGTGTGTATGTAGGCATTGGTGTGCATGCATGCTAGCATATGTGAACACACGTATATGTATGCTAGTGTGTGCATGCATGCTAGTGTATGTGAACACACGTGTGTGGTGTATGTGAACACATGTGTGAGTGCGTTCATGCTGGTGTGTATGTGCATGCTAGTGTGTGGGCATACATGAGTGTGAGTGCATGCTAGTGTGTGCATGTGTGTATGCATGCTAGTGTGTTTGTGTGCAACGTGTGCGTTTGTGTGCATGCATGCTAGTGTGTGTG
>NW_026667694.1:0-398 GCF_009828535.3 Hylobates moloch | reverse complement strand
TGTGTGCAACGTGTGCGTTTGTGTGCATGCATGCTAGTGTGTGTGTGCGTGTGTGTAATTTTTGCACCATAATAGAGAGTAGAGAGAAGAGGTGAGATTAGAAAACTTCAATTAAGCCTTTCAAAAGACCATCTGCCAAACGGTGACTGGGGTTCCGTGTAAACAAAATGTCTGTGCTGGTTACAAACACATGGTCTTACCTATTGTATTGTGTTACAAATTACAATTAGATTAAGCCACCTACACGGTACCTCCGCTGCATCTTCAATTTCTCATGGAGGCTGAGCATCGCTGGTGCATATTCACCCCGCCTGATGAGCCCTCATTATCTCTGTAGCAGCGGTATACACCGTGCGCAGCATAATCAAAGCCTGGGGGTACGTATTAATTATCCTTTT
>NW_026667693.1:0-1296 GCF_009828535.3 Hylobates moloch | reverse complement strand
AAAAAAAAAAAAAAAAAGAAAATGTGGATTTATTTTTTTTCCTTCTCTTAATACTATGCCACAAAATTGCAATTTGCGGCTTACAAGCTTTAAGAATTGGATTCTAGACATATTTTTTAGTTTTCTCATTTCGAAGTCAGTAATCATACATCTTATTGTTATGGTTTTATAAAACCATATCTTTCTATCAGATGACTAATTTTGAAAGAATATGCAATATTACTATATTCTGAAGGTGGGACACAGGGATATGGGACTGATCAGGTCTTTTAGTGAGGAAGTATCAATGCATATTTTATGAAATATCTTAAATGTGCTATATAAATGTAGTCAACAAGTCTGTCAACACAACATAAAAGCGAGTTTATGCTTATCATTGACTGACTAGCATTGTACTAGATGACTAATAATATTAAAAATAGTGAATAAATCATATTTAAAGCTGATGAAATTTTTGAGTGCACAATTAAAAAAATGTTCTAACACCTGGAAAAAGATACCCAAAATAAAGTTTAAGATACGGGAATAATCTGAACAAGCAGAATTATCTCTTAAAAGTAAGGTTCTGTTTTAATAAATATTTTGTATTCAGGTACTGGTGAAGGTTTTTAGCTCCAAGGACTGTGAATTTTCCATTACAAGTTTCCTGTGGGAGGTTAACATTCCTATGTAGCTAAATAGCCCACAAACCTAATATTTGAATTGTAGTTAGCGGGCTGCTCTACAAATGTGTGCCACTAACATCTCATGATTCTTGCATTCAGCTCTATATGGTTGATAGAATTTAACCACATTGAGTTTTAATATTTCATATACTGACAAGATTCTGTTTTAGCATGCATAATTTTTTGCCTATTTTCCCACAGTGTATAACATGTCAGATTGTTGTAGTTATACACACACACACACACACACACACACACACACACACACACACGCATGCTTCGGCAACTGACTGAAAGCTTTTCACTTATCCCCTGGGCAATAAGGTTTGTAAGAAGTGTAAAAATTAACATTTTTTGGGAGGCCAAGGCAGGTGGATCATGAGGTCAGGAGATCGAGACCATCCTGGCTAACACCATGAAACCCTGTCTCTACTAAAATTACAAAAAAAAAAAAAAAAATTAGCCAGTCGTGGTGGCAGGCGCCTGTAGTCCCAGCTACTTGGGAGGCTGAGGCAGGAGAATGGCGTGAACCCGGGGAGCGGAGCTTACAGTGAGCTGAGATCGCACCACTGTACTCCAGCCTGGGCGACAGAGTGAGACTCCATCTCAAAAAAAAAAAAAAAAATTTAAA
>NW_026667692.1:0-1296 GCF_009828535.3 Hylobates moloch | reverse complement strand
GGGGTTTTCTAGATATACAATCATGTCATCTGCAAACAGGGACAATTTGACTTCCTTTTTTCCTAATTGAATACCCTTTATTTCCTTCTCCTGCCTGATTGCCCTGGCCAGAACTTCCAGCACTATGTTGAATAGGAGTGGTGAGAGAGGGCATCCCTGTCTTGTGCCAGTTTTCAAAGGGAATGCTTCCAGTTTTTGCCCATTCAGGATGATATTGGCTGTGGGTTTGTCATAGATAGATTTTATTATTTTGAGATACGTCCCATCAATACCTAATTTATTGAGAGTTTTTAGCATGAGGGGTTATTGAATTTTGTCAAAGGCCTTTTCTGCATCTATTGAGATAATCATGTGGTTTTTGTCTTTCGTTCTGTTTATATGCTGGATTACATTTATTGATTTGCCTATGTTGAACCAGCCTTGCATCCCAGGGATGAAGCCCACTTGATCATGGTGGATAAGCTTTTTGATGTGCTGCTGGATTTGGTTTGCCAGTATTTTATTGAGGATTTTTGCATCAATGTTCATCAAGGTTATTGGTCTGAAATTCTCTTTTTTGGTTATGCCTCTGCCAGGCTTTGGTATCACGACGATGCTGGCCTCATAAAATGTGTTCGGGAGGATTCCCTCCTTTTCTATTGATTGGAATAGTTTCAGAAGGAATGATACCAGTTCCTCCTTGTACCTCTGGTAGAATACAGCTGTGAATCCATCAGGTCCTGGACTCTTTTTGGTTGGTAACCTGTTGATGATTGCCACAATTTCATAGCCTGTTATTGGTCTATTCAGAGATTCAACTTCTTCCTGGTTTAGTCTTGGGAGGGTGTATTTGTTGAGGAATTTATCCATTTCTTCTAGATTTTCTAGTTTATTTGCGTAGAGCTGTTTGTAGTATTCTCTGATGGTAGATTGTATTTCTGTGGGATCAGTGGTGATATCCCTTTTTTCACTTTTTATTGCATCTATTTGATTCTTCTTTCTTTTCTTCTTTATTAGTCTTGCTAGTGGTCTATCAGTTTTGTTGATCTTTTCAAAAAACCAGCTCCTGGATTCATTAATTTTTTGAAGGGTTTTTTGTGTCTCTATTTCCTTCAGTTCTGCTCTGATTTTAGTTATTTCTAGCCTTCTGCTAGCTTTTGAATGTGTTTGCTCTTGCTTTTCTAGTTCTTTTAATTGTGATGTTAGGGTGTCAATTTTGGATCTTTCCTGCTTTCTGTTGTGGGCATTTAGTGCTATAAATTTCCCTCTGCACACTGCTTTGAATGTGTCCCAGAGATTCTGGTATGTTGTGTCTTT
>NW_026667691.1:0-1296 GCF_009828535.3 Hylobates moloch | reverse complement strand
TTAAAGAGCTTATATTCTTTTCTTTTTTTTTTTTTTTTTTTTTTTTTAGACAGAGTCTTGCTCTGTTGCCCAGGCTGGAGTGCAGTGGCGTGATCTCAGCTCATTGCAACCTCTACCTCCTGGGGTTCAAGCAATTCTCCTGCCTCAGCCCCCCAAGTAGCTGGGATTACAAGCATGCACCATCGTGCCTGGCCTAATTTTTGTATTTTTAGTAGAGATGGGTTTCACCATGTTGGCCAGGCTGGTCTCGAACTCCTGGCCTCAAGTGATCCACCTGCCTTGGCCCCCCAAAGTGCTGGGATTACAGGCGTGAGCCACCGCGCCTGGCCAAGAAGCTTATATTCTAATAGGGGACATAGAAACCCCAACTCCAGCTGACATGGCAAGAAGAATAGTAAAGGCATTTGCAGGAGTGGAGGGGAGCGCGTTGGCTGATCTGCCTGCAGGGAGAGAAGAGAAGCCACAAAGATGGTGACCTTGAACTTGAGGTATGAGCTGGAGAAAGCCTACTGGGCATGGTGGAGGATTGCTTCCCGGGGCATGGGAACAGCATGTGCAGAGACAATGGCGTTGAGGGGCCTGGCTCATCAGAGAAAGGTAAGTGAGGACCAGGAGCAGGAGGGGAGGCAGTGAGGCATGAGAGGAGAGGGTGGGGAATGAGCTGGTCATGTCAGGAAGGCCCAGAATCCCGGGGTCAAGAGAGAGCATTTTATCTTGAAAGCAATGAGGTGCCTTGGAGAGATGTGGAAGGTTTTTATCAGGGAATAATTAAGGGACCAAGATGGAATTTTAGGAAGATGACTCAGCCTGCTGGGTGGTACGTGGGAGTGGAGATGGAGGCGGGAGGGTCAGTCAGCGATGAGATAGTAGCTCACATTCACTGAGCGCCGTCCTGTGCCAAGCACGGTGGAAGCCCTTTATGTGCGTAGTTTCCTCTTCCCTTCACAGCCTGTGGCAAGATCGGCACCCACACCACACAGATGAAGAAACTGAGACTCAAGAGATGCAGTGAGGCCAGGCACAGTGGTGCGCGCCTATAATCCCAGCACTTTGGGAGGCCAAGGCAGGTGGATCACTTGAGGTTAGGAGTTTGAGCCCAGCCTGGCCAACATGGTAAAACCCCATCTCCACTAAAAATACAAAAATTAGCCAGGCATAGAGGCGCACACCTATAATTTCAGCTACTGGAAAGGCTGAGGCACAAGAATCGCTGGAACCAGAGTGGTGGAGGTTACAGTGAGCCGAGATCACACCACTGCACTCCAGCCTGGGGGACAGAGTGAGACTCAGTCTCAA
>NW_026667690.1:0-1296 GCF_009828535.3 Hylobates moloch | reverse complement strand
GGGAGGCTGAGGCAGGAGAATCCCTCGAACCTGGGAGGCAGAGGTTGCGGTGAGCCCAGATCATGCCACTACACTGCAGCCTGGGCGACAGAGTGAGACTCTGTCTCAGAAAACAAAAAAACAAAAAAAACTACATGTGGCCCGAATGAAACAAAACTAAGCTTAGGGTTTAGGAATAATCTGAGAACACGTAAGAATTGTAGGGTGAGCCTAGTAGAATTAAATAGGCCCCAAGCTGGACTGGATTCACCCATTCATTCATTCATTCATTCATTATCTTACTTCCTCAATGTGTCCACGAATGCTGGGTGCCATGGGAGAATATAAGAATATAAATAATAAAAATATGTAGTTTCTACTCGGAAACTTAAAATTGAGAGAGGCAGAATTTACAGGCAAGTTTAAATAACATCAAAGACAGTAAAAATGCATATGTCCTAATAATGACATGAGCGAGTGCCAACGTAATAGCCTTGGCAGTAAACGCCGTGAGTTCAGAAGAGTCACGGTGAGCTGGACTAGTCAGGGGAGGCTTCTGGGTGGAGGGCCCAGAGTGGGACCTGAGAGAAGAACAGGCAGTGTGTCTGGAGGATGGTCCAGGAAGGGCGGACCCGGAGCCTCACGCAGGGCACAGGTGCAGAAGCTGCCCCCAGGTGATGCGCTCTGGTGGCCAGACTCACCAGCTCTGGGGACCAGCCCTTGCGCCTATGTGCATCAGCCTTCGTGTGTGCTGTTGCCTATGTCTGGAATGGCCTTCCTCTCCCAAACCAGCTGTATTTCTCCGCAGGGACACCTCTGCCTACACCACTCCCTCCCGCACCCCGCCAGACCCCCGACACCCTTCACCCCAGTCACCCTGTGGCAATGATTTATTCATGTCTGTCTTCCCTTCCCAGGCCATGAACCTCGTGGGGCAGGGACTGTGTTCTACACATTTCTTCTTGAACCCCTTTACCATCTTTGTGCCTACGGACTCCCAGAGTGCTAAATCACTCCCAGCAGCCCCGCCTATGCCTCCACAGGGACCTTTTCCAGGGGCAGAGAGCTGGAAGAACTTGGAAATTTTTCTCTCCCACATCCTCACATGCCACCACCCTCCCACTCCCCCAGCCTGCCCCCAGGCCTTAACCAATGGTGGACAAATATGAAGGTGTCAGTACCCCAGCCCTCCATGAGACTTGGCTTGGTTCCACTCATGTGCCTGGGTCCCACTTTCCCACTCCCTTTCCACTCCTCCCCACCCTCATTACTTTTTTTTTTTAAAGACAGGGTCTCACTCTGTCACCCAGGCTAAAG
>NW_026667689.1:0-1297 GCF_009828535.3 Hylobates moloch | reverse complement strand
AAAAAAAAAAAAAAAAAAAAATTATGGTTCAACTCTGTTACTTGAATGAACAGATCAGAAAGCCATTTGGCAGAATACTTCTGTGTAGTTTTTATTTGTAGATAGTCCTTTCTCCACCATAGGCCCCTTAGCGCTCCGAATGTCCGCTTGCGGTTTCTACAGAAAGAGAGTTTCAGAACTTCTCAATTAAGAGTAAGGTTCAACCCTGTTAGTTGAATGAACAGATGAGAAAGAAGTTTCGGGGAATGCTTCTGTGTAGTTTTTATTTGAAGATATTCCTTTTTCCACTATAGGCCCCTTAGCGCTCCGAATGTCTCCTTGCAGTTTCTACAGAAAGAGAGTTTCAGAACTTCTCAATCAAAAGTATGCTTCAAATCTGTTAGTTGAATGCAAAGAAGAGAAAGAAGTTTGGCAGAATGCTTCTGTGTAGTGTTAATTTGAAGATGTTCCTTTTTCCACTGTAGGCCCCTTAGCGCTCTGAATGTCGACTTGCAGTTTCTACAGAAAGAGAGTTTCACAACTTCTCAATCAAGAGTAAGGTTCAACTCTGTTAGTTGAATGCACAGAACAGAAAGTAGTTTGGCAGAATTATTCTGTGTAGTTTTTATTTCAAGATATTCCTTTTTCCACTATAGGCCCCTTAGCGCTCCCAATGTCCCCCTGTAGTTTCTACAGAAAGAGTGTTTCAAAACTCCTCAATCAAAACTAAGGTTCAACTCTGCTAGTTGAATGCACAGACCAGAAGGTAGTTTCACAGAATGCGTCTGTGTAGTTTTAATTTGAAGATATTACTTTTTCCACTATAGGCCCCTTAGTACTCTGAATGTCCGAATTCAGTTTCTACAGAAAGAGAGTTTCACAACTTCTCAATCAAAAGTAAAGTTCAACTCTGCTAGTAGAATGCACAGATCAGAAAGAAGTTTCGCAGAATGCTTCTGTGTAGTTTTCCTTTGAAGGTGTCCTTTTTCCACTATAGGACCATTAGCGCTCCGAATTTTCACTTTCACTTCCTACAGAAAAAGAGTTTCAAAACTCCTCAATCAAAAGTAAGGTTCAACTCTGCTAGTTGAATGAACAGATCAGAAAGAAGTTTCATACAATGCTTCTGTGTAGGTTCAATTTGAATATATTCCTTTTTCCATTATTGGCCCCATACAGCTCCGAATGTCCGCTTGCAGTTTCTACAGAAAGAGTGTTTCAAAACTTCTCAATCAACAGTAAGGTTCAACCCTGTTAGTTGAATGCACAGAACAGAAAGAAGTTTGGCAGAATGATTCTGTGTAGTTTTTATTTGAAG
>NW_026667688.1:0-1297 GCF_009828535.3 Hylobates moloch | reverse complement strand
CAACGGAAAGCATCATAGTATTATTCTGCTCTTTGAGGATAAAAGCTGGAGGTATCCTGGGAAGACAGCCCATCTAGACTCCGACCGACTTGCTTGGGTACTCAGCAGGCCTGTGTTGTCCAAACTCCACACATTCAAAAGAAAGATCTGGCCCTGGACTGGCTATTGGGAGATCACCTCTAAGCCCTTGGGATATACTGCCAGCTAAGAGTGTCTCTGTTTATCTGGGACCTTGGGCCATCCCAGATAGTTTATGCTAACCGTATGATTCATAGTTGGGGCCCTCGGCCGCATTGTATCAGTTTGACCTCTGGAGAGGTTGGAGCTGAGGTATTAGTATCAGCTGCATGAGGACTCCATGCCCAGGTGACCCATCCCCACTAAAAACCCTGGACATTAAGGCTCAATGAGCTTTACTGGTTGGCAAGACTTCATGCATGTTGTCACATATTTTTGCTGGGAGAATTAAGCACTATTCACATGACTCCACTGGGAAAGGACAACTGGAAGCTTGCACCTGCTCTCTCCTGGACTCTACCATATGTACCTTTCTGCCTTTGCTGATTTTAATCTGTATCCTTTCATTGTAATAAACCATAACTAAGAGTGTAACAGCTTTTCTGAGTTCTGTGAGTCCTTCCAGCAAATCAGGAACCTGAGAAGGGTCTTGGGGACTCCTAACAACAGGTAATAGCACTTTAAGTCCTGTAAGTGAGCCCAGGTGCTGATGTAATGGGATTGTATCCAATCCTGGGGTCTCCAGTCCCTGAAGTTGGCTCCATCTGGCCCAGATAACAGCAATGCACTTTAAGATTAGTACTTTTCAAACAGCAGCCACTCCAGGAGGGCTAGAGGCCCAGCCTGGCTCTGTGTCCTCTCAGCTTCAGAGAACTTTCCAGAGGTTTGAGGGCCAAATTTAAGTTCCTTCAGATTGGGAAGAAATGGGGTCAAACTAAATATGACTGAAGAGATTCCTACCCCTGGTAATCCAGACTGATCCGCTGGACTAGGATGTCAGGGATGGCCAATGAACACAAATCGTTAAAAGTAGGTTTTTAAAAGTTATGTAAATAATCCATACGCATTTAAGAAAAATCAGAAAACAAAGGTAAGAAAAAAATAGAATAAAAACTCCTAATAAGGCTATCTCCCTGAGATAACCACTGTCAATATTCTGAAGAAAATCATCATTTATTGATTATACAAATATCTATTGAGCATTTATTATGAGACTACAGCAATCAATAAGATAACCACTTTTTTTTTTTTTTTTTTTAAGGGTGAGAAGGGCAGGGTT
>NW_026667687.1:0-1297 GCF_009828535.3 Hylobates moloch | reverse complement strand
GGAGGCACACAGCCACACACACACACACCCGCATATGCACAGGCACACACACACGCCCACTTACTCCCATTACACACTCACATGCACACACACATATGCACAGACACACACACATGCCCACTTACTCTCATTACACACATGCACACACACACACACATACAACACACATATAGACACATGCATACACTCACATGGATATACCCACTTACACATACACAATCACACATATGCACACACACATTGCACACAGTGACTCAAACACACGCTCACACACACACGTATAAGCATTTACTCCCATATACAAGCACACTCTGCACTTATATATATGCTTACACACTCATGCACGCACAGTCACACATACACGTTTATACTCCCATATACACACACACACACACATACATTCCACATTCACATCTACACACACATGTGCATATATATTGACTATAACATTCATGTGTACACACACACTCACATGCAGTCACGCATCCACACACACACTCATCCACACTGTTACACACACACAACCGGACCCACTCACAGACCCAAGGAACTGTGCCCAGAACACACAAATGCCCACAGATGTTCTCATTTGCAGACAGCATTGCACCCAGGAGACACATTCAGGTGCATCCTCATCTCATGGAGACAACCCAAAGATAAAAACATCCGGTCTCACACCAGAAACACAAACACTGCACACACTTGGGACACGCACACCACTGTGCCACTGTGTGTGTGTATGTGTGTGGACAAAGGCAGAAACACCGTGGTTTAGGAAAAACAGCCTTGACAAGTCCAGAGGTGTGACTCTGATCCCAATGTTGTCCCTCCGTGCTCCGGGCCTCAGCGCAAACCCCCTGGGCCACTGTGAGCCTCTGAGCCTCTGGGACTGCACAGGTCAGCTGTGAAATCCCCACCACATGGAGAGCCCTGTTATTCTGCAAGGCTTTGCCCACTGCACAACGCTTCCGCGGCCTGCCTCTGTCTTCCGGGCCTTGGCTCTCTCCGCCTCTCGGTCCTTGTGTGTCTCCCCTGTCTCCATAGCGTTCTCACGCTGTCTCTCCCTGACTCTGCTCTTCCTCTCTGATTTGATCCCTTTTGCTCTCTGCCTTTTTCTGACTCATGCCCAAACCTTGTCTTATCTTTGTCTCTTTTTTTGGTTGTGTCTTTCTGCCTGTGCCTCCCTCCCTCCATCTCTCTCTCTCTCTCTGTTCTGTCTTCACTCTCCCATTTTCCACTTCTGAGTCTTGCATACACACACACACACACACACACACACACACACACACACACACAC
>NW_026667686.1:0-1297 GCF_009828535.3 Hylobates moloch | reverse complement strand
AAATTCCTTGACAAATATACCGTCCCAAGACTAAACCAGGAAGAAGTTGAATCTCTGAATAGACCAATAACAGGCTCTGAAATTGTGGCAATAATCAATAGCTTACCAACCAAAAAGAGTCCAGGACCTGATGGATTCACAGCTGAATTCTACCAGAGGTACAAGGAGGAACTGGTACCATTCCTTCTGAAACTATTCCAATTGACAAAAAAAGAGGGAATCCTCCCTAACACATTTTATGAGGCCAGCATCGTCCTGATACCAAAGCCTGGCAGAGACATAACCAAAAAAGAGAATTTCAGACCAATATCCTTGATGAACATTGATGCAAAAATCCTCAATAAAATACTGGCAAACAAAATCCAGCAGCACATCAAAAAGCTTATCCACCATGATCAAGTGGGCTTCATCCCTGGGATGCAAGGCTGGTTCAACATACGCAAATCAATAAATGTAATCCAGCATATAAACAGAACCAAAGACAAAAACCACATGATTATCTCAATAGATGCAGAAAAGGCCTTTGACAAAATTCAACAACCCTTCATGCTAAAAACTCTCAATAAATTAGGTATTGATGGGATGTATCTCAAAATAATAAGAGCTATCTATGACAAACCCACAGCCAATATCATACTGAATGGGCAAAAATTGGAAGCATTCCCTTTGAAAACTGGCACAAGACAGGGATGCCCTCTCTCACCACTCCTATTCAACATAGTGCTGGAAGTTCTGGCCAGAGCAATCAGGCAGGAGAAGGAAATAAAGGGTATTCAATTAGGAAAGGAGGAAGTCAAATTGTCCCTGTTTACAGACGACATGATTGTATATCTAGAAAACCCCATCGTCTCAGCCCAAAATCTCCTTAAGCTGATTAGCAACTTCAGCAAAGTCTCAGGATACAAAATCAATGTACAAAAATCACAAGCATTCTTGTACACCAATCACAGACAAACAGAGAGCCAAATCATGAGTGAACTCCCATTCACAATTGCTTCAAAGAGAATAAAATACCTAGGAATCCAACTTACAAGGGATGTGAAGGACCTCTTCAAGGAGAACTACAAACCACTGCTCAATGAAATAAAAGAGGATACAAACAAATGGAAGAACATTCCATGCTCATGGGTTGGAAGAATCAATATTGTGAAAATGGCCATACTGCCCAAGGTAATTTATAGATTCAATGCCATCCCCATCAAGCTACCAATGACTTTCTTCACAGAATTGGAAAAAACTACTTTAAACTGCATATGGAACCAAAAAAGAGCCCGCATCGCCAAGTCAATCCTAAGCC
>NW_026667685.1:0-1297 GCF_009828535.3 Hylobates moloch | reverse complement strand
CGGGAACTTTTTTTCTCATCTTTTGCATTTCAAGCAAAAACTAATAAAATTAGATGTTTCCACTGTCAGGCTCAGTCTCAAAGCTGCCAGCAGATCCCGCTTCTAACTTTTAACACATGCACGCAGGAAATCGGGAAATCCCTGCAGCTCCCTCAGAAGCTACAGTATCAGCAGTTCCTGAAGCGCAAGCCAAAACCCAACATCACGTATTCCTCCAAAGAGCTCAGCCTGTCTGTTGAGCGACGGAAATAACGGCGAGGTGCTCTGGAAGCCATGACAGCCTGGCCGAAATGAACCATGTCCCCTCCTGGTCGAGCCTACCTCCCCAGGGACAAGAAACGTACCTCTCTTCCCTCATACCCAGAGGAAGCAAAGGAGGGATGTGGCGCTTAGACTCACTCTACCATCCAGTCCATCGAAGTCCTAATAATCTTCAGGATGCAACAGAGCGAGACTCTGTCTCAAAAACAAAACAAAACAAAACAACCCTAAGGAAGAGAGAGAATGTACTGGAGGATAGGAAGTATCTAGGAGAACCTTCTTTTTTTTCTTATATTTAAATTTAAGCCTTCATTTATATAAAATAAAACGCATGAAACCTATTCAGCTTATGGCTTATTAAACATATAACCAAAACTCAGACCAAGATACTGAATTTTTCAGCAACCAACAGCTGCCTTTTTCCTCATCTCAATTATTCTAACTCTGACCTCCACCTCCATGGATTATTTTTCTTATGTTTTAAATGGATCATATCAAATGATGGTAGTCTATTTGGGGCTGCTACAAAATCACTCAAGACTGGTAAATTGTAACTAACAAAAACTTGTTTCCTTCCTTCCTTCCTTCCTTCCTTCCTTCCTTCCTTCCTTCCTCCCTTCCTTCTTCTCTCTCTCTTTTTCTCTCTCTTTCTCTCTCTCTCTCTTTCTCTCTTTCTTCCTTTCCTTCTTCTTGACAGGGTTTCACTCTTATTGCCCAGGCTGGAGTACAGTATCATGATCTTGGCTCACTGCAACCTCCACCTCCTGGGTTCAAGCAATTCTCCTGTCTCAGCCTCCTGGGTAGCTGGGATTACAAGCGAGTGCCGCCACACCTGGCTAATTTTTCTGTATTTTTGGCAGAGATGGGGTTTCACCATGTTTGCCAGGCTGGTCTTGAACTCCTGACCTCAGGTGATCCATCCACCATGGCCTCCCAAAATGCTGTGATTACAGGAGAGGGCCATGGCGCCTGGCCCAGAAACTTATTTTCTTACAGTTCTGGAGGCTGAGAAGTCCAAAATCAAGGCACTGGCGCT
>NW_026667684.1:0-1297 GCF_009828535.3 Hylobates moloch | reverse complement strand
TTTTTCTTTTAACATCCTGGAGTGTACTATGAGGATCAAGTGATAAATATTTCAAATATAAATTATTGGATTCTACTTCTCCAAAATCCCATTGTGTTTTCAAAAAGTTCCCCAAACGATCTATTATGGTTAATAATTCCTGAAAATGAACAATCCACACCCAATTTGACAATAAAGATAAGGGTAAATGAAGAATCAATTAATCAAAAAATGTAGAAGTCGTAACATTTATAACAGAATCCAATCAAGTAAATTTTAAAAAGAGTATAGCAATAGACAGGATATAAAGTGTAATTATTTTAGCATCTAGATTAAAGGAAATACACAAAACAATTTTCTTTCATGTGGACGCCAGATCCTATAAAGTAATGGCAACTGTATGAATTTAAATGTCTCTCCCCATCCTCCAAAGACCCATACAGATTGATAAAGAGATCAAATAAAAATGCCCATCATCCATGACTACATCATAAAAAGGAGAGAGGGAATATAAATCCCCGGATCAACATGTAGGTGGCCAAATAAAGATACCAAATCAGCAGAATTAGATCCTGAGCCAAACCAGAGTGGTAGCATGGGGAAAAAAGGAAGTACCTCAAAGTCCTAGTAGTGGTGGAACTAAATATCATCAAATACTGACCTGTCAAAGAAGAGTGGCCTGCCTTAAGTGGGCCACACAAAGAAATTTAATGGCTCAGGGTGCCAGAGATGGGCACAAAAGAAGGCGCTTGGAAACTCTGAGGAACCAGAAAGGCAGTTCTGGGAAGGAATCACTTCTGAGGTAGACAGAAGCACCTTTGAAGGAAGGTTGTTCATGATAAAGGGAAATAAAAAAGCAGCTGAAGATAAGGGCCCTGAAGAAACAAGACAGAATCAAAGACTCAAAAGAGACAAGCCATGGCCAGGAGCTGTGGCTCTCCTGTAATCCCAGCATTTTGGGAGGCCAAGGCAGGCGGATCATCTGAGGTCAGGAGTTCAAGACCAGCCTGGCCAACATGGTGAAACCCCGTCTCTACTAAAAATACAAAAAAATTAGACAGGCGTGGTGGCGGGAGCCTGTAGTCCCAGCTACTCGAAGAGGCTGAGGCAGAAGAATGGCGTGAACCCGGGAGGCGGAGCTTGCAGTGAGCCAAGATCACGCCACTGCACTCCAGCCTGGGCGACAGAGTGAGATTCCCGTCTCAAAAAAAGAAAAAAAAAAGAGTTGTACAAGAGAGAAAAGATAATATGGTAACAGCAAGAGATAAAGGTAGGACCTGAAGCCAAAAACCAGGAAATAAAACTGAAATAAAAACAT
>NW_026667683.1:0-1297 GCF_009828535.3 Hylobates moloch | reverse complement strand
TCAAGGAGGAAAATAACTGAATTATTTAAATAAAAAAATGGAAGTCTGAGGACTGAAGAAAAACCCTCCAAACAAAACAAAATTCTTTATGATTCTGTATCTCGAGTATGTGCCCCCATACCTGCCAAGCAACTCTCAGGGAGTGAAAGCACTTGCCAGCTTTCAAGTGTCCAGCCTCTCCCAGGCATATTTCTCACTGAAAACAAACCAATTCACCTGTGATGTACACATCAGTCTGCAGCGAGCCTGAGGGGAATACAGTCATCAGGCCTGATGACCTGAGTGCAAACCCAGCACTGCAAGCCCAGAGGCCTCCTCAGGTGCTGACTTCTGCCTCTCAAACTGAAGGCAAGCCATACTGGACACCTGAGGGAGATTAAAAACTATAGAATCAAGTGGGTGAAGGATATGAACAGACGCTTCTGAAAAGAAGACATTTATGCGGACAAAAAACATATGAAAAAAAGCTAATCATCACTTGTCATTAGAGAAATGCAAATCAGAACCACAATGAGATACCATATCATGCCAGTTAGAATGGTGATCATTAAAAAGTCAGGAAATAACAGATCTGGAGAGGATGTGGAGAAATAGGAATGCTTTTACACTGTTGGCGGGAGGGTAAATTAGTTCAGCCATTGTGGAAGACAGTGTGGCGATTCCTCAAGGATCTAGAACCAAAAATACCATTTGACCCACCAATCCCATTACTGGGTATATACCCAAAGGATTATAAATCATGCTACTATAAAGACACATGCACACGTATGTTTATTGCAGCAGTATTCACAATAGCAAAGACTTGGAACCAACCCAAATGTCCATCAGTGATAGACTGGATTAAGAAAATGTGGCACATATATACCATGGAATACTATGCAGCCATAAAAAAGGATGAGTTCATATAGCTGGAAGCCATAATTCTCAGCAAACTATCACAAAGACAGAAAACCAAACACCACATGTTCTCACTCATAGGTGGGAATTGAACAATGAGAACACTTGGACACAGAGTGGGGAACATCATACACCGGGGCCTGTTGAGGGGTCGGGGGCTGGGGGAGGGATAGCATTAGGAGAAATACCTAATGTAAATGACGAGTTGATGGGTGCAGCAAACCAACATGGCACATGTATACCGATGTATCAAACCTGTACGTTGTGCACTTGTACCCTAGAACTTAAAGTATAATTTAAAAAAAAATTCAGAGGTCAAAAAAAAATGCACAAGTTGTACAGGCAGTACTCAATGGACTAAGTAATATACTAAAAATGGCCAAAGATAAGGCATAAACCA
>NW_026667682.1:0-1297 GCF_009828535.3 Hylobates moloch | reverse complement strand
AGTATTTTATTTCTCCTTCACTTATGAAGCTTAGTTTGGCGGGATAGGAAATTCTGGGTTGAAAATTCTTTCCTTTAAGAATGTTGAATATCGGCCCCCACTCTCTTCTGGCTTGTAGAGTTTCTGCCGAGAGATCAGCTGTTAGTCTGATGGGCTTCCCTTTGTGGGTAACCCGACCTTTCTCTCTGGCTGCCCTTAACATTTTTTCCTTCATTTCAACTTTGGTGAATCTGACAATTATGTGTCTTGGAGTTGCTCTTCTCGAGGAGTATCTTTGTGGCGTTCTCTGTATTTCCTGAATCTGAATGTTGGCCTGCCTTGCTAGATTGGGGAAGTTCTCCTGGATAATATCTTGCAGAGTGTTTTCCAACTTCGTTCCATTCTCCCCGTCATTTTCAGGTACACCAATCAGACATAGGTTTGGTCTTTTCACATAGTCCCAAATTTCTTGGAGGCTTTGTTTATTTCTTTTTATTCTTTTTTCTCTAAACTTCCCTTCTCGCTTCATTTCATTCATTTCATCTTCCATCAGCGATACCCTTTCTTCCAGTTGATTGCATCTGCTACTGAGGCTTCTGCAATCTTCACGTAGTTCTCGAAACTTGGCTTTCAGCTCCATCAGCTCCTTTAAGCCCTTCTCTCCATTGGTTATTCTAGTTATCCATTCTTCTAATTTTTTTTGCAAAGTTTTTAACTTCTTTGCGATTGTTTTGAATTTCCTCCCGTAGCTCAGAGTAGTTTGATCATCTGAAGCCTTCTTCTCTCAACTCGTCAAAGTCATCCTCCATCCAGCTTTGTTCCGTTGCTGGTGAGGAACTGCGTTCTTTTGGAGGAGGAGAGGTGCTCTACTTTTTAGAGTTTCCAGTTTTTCTGCTCTGTTTTTTCCCCATCTTTGTGGTTTTATCTACTTTTGGTCTTTGATGGTGATGTACAGATGGGTTTTTGGTGTGGAAGTCCTTTCTGTTTGTTAGTTTTCCTTCTACCAGACAGGACCCTCAGCTGCAGGTCTGTTGGAGTTTGCTAGAGGTCCACTCCAGACCCTGTTTGGCTGGGTGTCAGCAGCGGTGGCTGCAGAACAGCGGATTTTCGTGAGACCACAAATTCAGGTGTCTGATACTTCCTCTGGAAGTTTTGTCTCAGAGGAGTACCCGGCCAAGTGAGGTGTCAGTCCATTCCTACTGGGGGGGGGGGGTGCCTCACAGTTAGGCTGCTCAGGGGTGAGGGACCCACTTTAGGAGGCAGTCTGTCCGTTCTCAGATCTCCAGCTGCGTGCTGGGAGAACCACTACTCTCTTCAA
>NW_026667681.1:0-1297 GCF_009828535.3 Hylobates moloch | reverse complement strand
ATACATAACATATAATTACATATACATAACATATAATTACATATTATACATAATATATAATTATTATATGTAATATGTAATTGCATAATATGTAATTACATATTATACATAACATATAATTACATATATATACATATATATTATATATTATGTATACATATACATTATATATGTATACATAATATATAATATATACATACACATATCATTATATATACATATACATATCATTATATATATACATATACATATGCCACATTTTCTTCATTCATTCATCTGTTGATAGATACCTAGGTTGTTTTCACATCTTGGCTCTTGCAAATAATGCTGCGATGATGATGGAAGTGCAAATATCTTTTTGATATGCTGATTTTAATTCCTTTGGATAAATACCCAGAAGTGGTATTACTAGATCATGTGGTAGTTCTATGTTAAGTTTTTTCATGAACTTCTGTACTGTTTTTCCTGGTAACTTAAAAAATTTATGTCCTTACCAACTGTATTTCTTTTTCTCCACATTTTTGCAAGCATTTTGTTTGTTTGTTTTAAACAATAGCCATCCTAATAGATTGAAGGTTAAAGGTGGTATCGTGTGGTTTTCACTTCCATTTTCCTGATGATTAGTGGTGATGATGATGTTCATGTATGTATTGGTCATTTGCATGTCTTCTTTGGAGAAATGTCAAGGAGCTTTATTTCTGTTTTCTTCTAGGAGTTTTATGGTTAAAGCCCTTATCCATTTAAGTCTTTAATACATTTTGAAGTTTTTGTTTTTTAATGCTCTAACATAGGCATTCAATGCCATTCTTTACATATGCTTGGATATTCAGTTTTCCTGAAAGCATTTAGAGGTTAGCCTTTCTCCCATTGTGTATTCTTGGTAGCCTTGTTGATCAGTTCACTCTTTATGCACGGGTTCGTCTCTGGGCTGTTTTGTTCTATTGTTTCATGCTGCTTTAATTCTCATAGCTTTGTAATATAATTTTAAATTAGGAAGTGTGAGGCTGCCAGCTTTGTTGCTTTTGTTTATGAACGTTTGGCTATATAGGATCTTTCATGCTTCCATACAAATTCTGTGCTTCCAAGCAATTAGTACTGTTTTTTCTATTTTTGTGAAAAATGACATTGGAATTTTTATAGGGATTGCATTAAATCTATACATTGCTTTGTGTAGCATGGATATTTTAAAAAGAAATCCAGGAACTCAGGATGTTTTTCCATTTGGTTTCTTTCATCAATATTTTGTAGTTTTCGGTGTACAGATGATTCACATCCTAGGTTAAATTTATGGCTATGT
>NW_026667680.1:0-1297 GCF_009828535.3 Hylobates moloch | reverse complement strand
AGAAAGAAAGAAAGAAAGAAAGAAAGAAAGAAAGAAAGAAAGAAAGAAAGAAAAGAAAGAAAGAAAAAAGCTACAGTTCTCTGTTTCACAAAGGTTAATAACAACTCCAAAATAGAGATGTGAGGCTGGCCACAGTGGTTCAAGCCTGAAATCCCAGCACTTTGGGAGGCTGACGGGGGCAAATCACTTGGGGCCGGGAGTTCAAGCCAGTCTGGCCAAAACAGCAATATCCTGTCTCTACTAAAAATACTATATCTATATATACTAGCAGGGCTTGGTGGCGCACGCCTGTAATCCCAGCCACTTGGGAAGCTGAGGCACGAGTCACACTTATCATCACACTCCATCTTTTTTGCCACATAATCTACACTAACTGTGGAAGTGAACTCTCATATTTAATTGGTTAAAAGCAAGTCACAGGTCTCATCCATACTCAAGAGATGGGGAATACCCAAATCCATGCACACTGGGAAGAGGAAATCACCAGGTATCATCTTCAGATCTATCTGCCACAGAGTCTTCTTTGTAGGGACATTGAAATTCAAATAAAACACATATAGACAATACATTTTTTTTTTTAGTCAGTGAACTCTAAAATTTCTTTAGAGTTCATTATATCTTGCTGGCTCTTTATACTTTAGAAGTAGTTGTTTCCCTCTGAATTATAAAAAATATATTCCCTTAATATGATCAAAACTTTATGTAGCTAGTATGGAAATTGTGAATTATAGTGATTAATTGAACATTCACTAACCCACCCCCCAACTTAACAACCAAAATATTATCAAATTCCAGTGAAAATCATAGGCTACTATTGCCTAGTTATATCCCCTTACATTCCCTCAGAGGCAATTTCTATCTAAAATTTTACATTTGTTATTCCATAATTTATTTAAACAGTTCTACTCCATAAGCTCTTTCTAAATAGAATATCATTTATGCTTACTTATTTTTAAGCTTTACAAAGATTGTATCATATACATACCATATAGACATTCATACTCTATTTGAATTAATTATTTTTACTCAACTAATTCCCAGCATTGTCAACCCTAGCTCCATAACTTAGACTGGGAGAAAAATCTTGCTCAGGAGTATCAGAGTCTCAAACAAGAAGTTTCTCAGTAAATGTATTCTTACTAGCAAAAAGCAAAACGTAACAAAACATACACAAACGTACACAAACACAAAGCACAAAACAAGTAAACAAGAAACTACTGGATGCGACCCAAATGTCTATGTTTTTCTTTTATTTTTATCTTTGCTATTTTCATACTTGAATTTCCATTTTTTTCTT
>NW_026667679.1:0-1298 GCF_009828535.3 Hylobates moloch | reverse complement strand
TTAAGTACTGATCCCAGGAAACACAAATAGAGGCATGGAAGTTAGATGGAGAAGGCACGAAAGCAAATGGCAAATGCACTATCAAGCAGGTCACCAATATGGGCAATGGAAACATAATTCCATTGAGAAACTCAGGGAGACACAGTGGAGAATGTCTCAGGGCTACTCCAGCCAAGGGACAAGGGAGCTGAGGGATTTATTCACAATACGCTTCAGTCACTGGTTGATGACTGCTCCCGGGGAGCATTAACTCTAAGGCGCCTCCATTTTGCATAAACCCAATATGCTCCAGCAGCCAGAGAAAGACCTCAAGCAGAGAGTTACAGATGCTGGTCGTTGCTACTGATCAGGTTTGCTTTAGTGGGAATCTCAATTAGAGGACCTGAGTAGTGGATTGGATCAACAGCATCTGCAACATCTTGCTCATCAAAGTGCATCCATGGACCAGCAGCTAAGAGCTTGTTGGAAATATACAGTCAGACTCCACCCCAGCCTTACTGAGTCAAAATCTGAATTTAGGCTGGGCACAGTGGCTCACACCTATAATCTCATCAACTTTGGGAGGGCAAGGCAGACAGATTACTTCAGCTCAGGAGTTTGAGACCAGCCTGGACAACATGGTGAGACCCCATCTCTACTAAAAATACAAAAATTAGCTGGACGCTGTGGCATTTTCCTGTAGTCCCAGCTATTTGGGAGGCTGAGGCAGGAGAATCACTTGAGCCCAGGAGGCAGAGGTTGCAGTGAGCTGATATTTCACCACTGCACTCCAGCCTTGGCAATGGGAGTGAAATCCTGTCTCAAAAAAAAAAAAAATCTGATTTAACACTATCCCTAGATAATACCTAAACACATCAAAGTTAGAGAAGCACTGAGCCACAGGATTTTGTTTTTCTAAATACAGTAATTCACTCAACAGATATTTATTGAGAATCTCCAAGGTGCCAGGCACTCTGTGAGGTGCTGAAGAGTCAGGGATGGAAAAGTCCCAGGCTGGGCCCCTGAGGAGTATATGCAAGTGGAGGCATTTCAAATTCTATGCAATCTGTCCATTGATAAAGTAATATATAATGTCTTCAGAAGATTCACTGTGGGGCGTAAAACTCAGCTCAGGCTCACAGGATTGACAATGTCTAAACCGAGCCCTTAAAGACCAGGAGAAATTATCCAGGTGAAGAAATAAGATAAATGTTTAGTTAGAGGAAATAGGGTGTATCAAGACCTGGAGGCCAGGAAGAGAACAAGCCACTTAGGAACTGCCAGTAGAGGTAGACCCCATGTACTTCAGGGAGTACATT
>NW_026667678.1:0-1298 GCF_009828535.3 Hylobates moloch | reverse complement strand
AATAAGAGTTATTAAAGTCAGTTTTAACAAATTTGCTATTCATGCAACGTTATGTCCATTTATAACTAATGTTGATCCCTTTTCTTTATTTCTAGTCATATTGTGTTATCTCTTCTTTTGCCTGGATATTTTCCAATGGTATGCCATCTATTTATTATGAATAGTTTCAGGTGTAATTTGAGGCTTAGATTGATGTGATTTCCCCCCTGTTTGCTTTTTACCAGACACAAAGCTTCGATTCATTGTTCGTCTCTGATGAATCAAGGATTGAGATGATTCAAAGCGAATTTTTTAGCCCCTACAAAAGGTGGGCTATTTGCTGCTTACCCTCATAACAGACTAGCTAATTAGAACAATGTAAGGCTTGGGGTAATTACCAATGATTCCTTCTCTTTGGCAGGGCTTTTAATCCTGTCCTCCCCTGCCCATCCCTCTCCCTATTTATACTTTTGTTTAAAGCTCTTGTCAGGGTGCCTGCCATCTCAAAGCAAACATGTGAAAATGACCCCAGGAAACATTTGTCCTCAATTCTGAACCCTTATCTTTGTGATTCTTTTCCTTGTGACCTGGGTTTTTAATTCTTCACTGCCATGTCAGCATTATGTCTTCAAATATATATTTTTAAAGGATCCATATCTCTGATATTTTTCCAAATTGTCTAGTGTGTCATTTCAGGCAAAAGACTTCATATCAAAAATAAATAGACGTTCACATGTACTTCATAAGAAACATATCCAAATTCCCCACAGAAAGTATTCCACCCAGTCAGAAATAAGGAAATGAAAAAGAAAATCACCATGAAATGAAATCGCTACTCATTCACTACATAATGGCTAATATTAAAAAAGTATATATGTATATTTTATATGTATATATATGACCTCTTATGATGCTATAATGTAACCACCATGCTGTAAGTATATATATATATATACTGTGTGTGTTTGTGTACATATATATATATAGTAACTCTTGACAAGGATGTAAATCAACTAGATCTTTCATATTAAGTATATTACTGGTAGCAAGGAAAATGTGAAAAACTGATGCTGGGCAGGTGAGCCCCCAAATGGAGCTTAGCCTGTAATGGTTCTTGGCTTTGCCCAGGTAAGAATTCAAGAGCCAGCCAGAGGTAGAAGTAAACAGTTTTACTGAAGAGGCAGTGTTACAGCACTGTGACTCCTCCTGCAGAGCAGGGCTACCCTGTAGGCTGAGAGTAGCAGTTTAGGGCAGTTTTGCTGTTATTTATACCCACTTTCAATTGCATGCAGACTAAGGGACAGTTTATGCAGAAATTT
>NW_026667677.1:0-1298 GCF_009828535.3 Hylobates moloch | reverse complement strand
CCATTCAGTATGATATTGGCTGTGGGTTTGTCGTAGATAGCTCTTATTATTTGGAGATACGTCCCATCAATACCTAATTTATTGAGAGTTTTTAGCATGAAGGGTTGTTGAATTTTGTCAAAGGCCTTTTCTGCATCTATTGAGATAATCATGTGGTTTTTGTCTTTGGTTCTGTTTATATGCTGGATTACATTTATTGATTTGCGTATGTTGAACCAGCCTTGCATCCCAGGGATGAAGCCCACTTGATTATGGTGGATAAGCTTTTTGATGTGCTGCTGGATTCGGTTTGCCAGTATTTTATTGAGGATTTTTGCATCAATGTTCATCAAGGATATTGGTCTGAAATTCTCTTTTTTGGTTATGTCTCTGCCAGGCTTCAGTATCAGGACGATGCTGGCTTCATAAAATGTGTTAGGGAGGATTCCCTCTTTTTCTATTGATTCGAATAGTTTCAGAAGGAATGGTACCAATTCCTCCTTGTACCTCTGGTAGAATTCGGCTGTGAATCCATCAGGTCCTGGACTCTTTTTGGTTGGTAAGCTATTGATTATTGCCACAATTTCAGAACCTGTTATTGGTCTATTCAGAGATTCAACTTCTTCCTGATTTAGTCTTGGGAGGGTGTATTTGTAGAGGAATTTATCCATTTCTTCTAGATTTTCTAGTTTATTTGCATAGAGATGTTTGTAGTATTCTCTGATGGTAGATTGTATTTCTGTGGGATCGGTGGTGATATCCCCTTTTTCATTTTTTATTGCGTCTATTTGATTCTTCTCTCTTTTCTTCTTTATCAGTCTTGCTAGCGGTCTATCAATTTTGTTGATCTTTTCAAAAAACCAGCTCCTGGAATCATTAATTTTTTGAAGGGTTTTTTTGTGTCTCTATTTCCTTCAGTTCTGTTCTGATTTTAGTTATTTCTAGCCTTCTGCTAGGTTTTGAATGTGTTTGCTCTTGCTTTTCTAGTTCTTTTAATTGTGATGTTAGGGTGTCAATTTTGGATCTTTCCTGCTTTCTCTTGTGGGCATTTAGTGCTATAAATTTCCCTCTACACACTGCTTTGAACATGTCCCAGAGATTCTAGTATGTTGTGTCTTTGTTCTCGTTGGTTTCAAAGAACATCTTTATTTCTGCCTTCATTTCATTATGTACCCAATAGTCATTCAGGAGCAGGTTGTTCAGTTTCCATGTAGTTGAGCGGTTTTGAGTGAGTTTCTTAATCCTGAGTTCTAGTTTGATTGCACTGTGGTATGAGAGACAGTTTGTTATAATTTCTGTTCTTTTACATTTGCTGAGGA
>NW_026667676.1:0-1298 GCF_009828535.3 Hylobates moloch | reverse complement strand
GTTATTGGTCTATTCAGGGATTCAAATTATTCCTGGTTTAGTCTGGGGAGGGTGTATATGTCCAGGAATTTATCCATCTTCTCTACATTTTCTAGTTTATTTGGGTAGAGGTGTTTATAGTGTTCTCTTGATGGTAGTCTGTATTTCTGTGGGATCAGTGGTGATATTCCCTTTATCATTTTTTATTATGTCTGTTTGATTCTTCTCTCTTTTCTTCTTTATTAGTCTAGCTAGCGGTCTATTTTGTATATCTTTTCAAAAAAACAGATCCTGGATTCATTGATTTTTTGAAGCGTTTTTTTGTGTCTCTATCTCCTTCAGTTCTGCTCTGATCTTAGTTGTTTCTTGTCTTCTGCTAGCTTTTGAATGTGTTTGCTCTTGCTTCTCTAGTTCTTTTAATTGTGATGTTAGGGTGTCAATTTCAGACCTCTCCTGCTTTCTCCTGTGGGCATTTAGTGCTATAATTTCCCTCTAAAAGCTGCTTTAGCAGTGTCCCAGAGATTCTAGTACGTTGTGTCTTTGTTCTCATTGGTTTCAAAGAACTTATTTATTTCTGCCTTAATTTTGTTATTTACCCAGTAATCATTCAGGAGCAGGTTGTTCAGTTTCCATTTAGTTGTGTGGTTTTGAGTGAGTTTCTCAATCCTAAATTCTAATTTGATTGCACTGTGGTCTGAAAGATTGCTTGTTAGGATCTGTGTTCTTTTGCATTTGCCGAGGAGTGTTTCACTTCCAATTATGTGGTCAATTTTAAGTGCGATGTGGTGCTGAGAAGAATGTATATTCTGTTGCTTTGGGGTGGAGAGTTCCGTAGATGTTGGATGCAAGGCTGGTTCAACATATGCAAATCAATAAACATAATCCATCACATAAAAAGAACCAATGACAAAAACCACATGACTATCTCAATAGATGTAGAAAAGGCCTTTGATAAAATTCAACAGCCCTTCATGCTAAAAAAAACTCTCAATAAACTAGGTATCCATGGAACGTATCTCAAAATAATAACAACTATTTACGACACACCCACAGCCAATATCATACTGAATGGGCAAAAGCTGGAAGCATTCCCTTTGAAAACCGGCACAAGACAAGGATGCCCTCTCTTATCACTCCTATTCAAAATAGTATTGGAAGTTCTGGCCAGGGCAATCAGGCAAGAGAAAGAAATAAAGGGTATTCAAATAGGAAGATACGAAGTCAAATTGTCACTATTTGCAGATGACACGATTTCATATTTAGAAAACCCCATTGTCTCAGCCCAAAATCTCCTTAAGCTGAGAAGCAACTTCAGCAAA
>NW_026667675.1:830-1299 GCF_009828535.3 Hylobates moloch | reverse complement strand
AATGCTTCTGTGTAGTTTTTATTTGAAGATATTCTTTTTCCAGTATACGCCCCTTAGTGCTCGGAATGACGCTTTGCAGTTTCTACAGAAAGAGTGTTTCAGAGCACCTCTATCAAAAGTAAGCTTCAAATCTATTAGTTGAATGCACAGAACAGAAAGAAGTTTCACAGAATGCTTCTGTGTAGTTTTATTTGAAGATATTCCTTTTTCCACTACAGGCCCGTTGGTGCTCGGAATGTCCCCTTGCAGTTTCTACAGAAAGAGTGTTTCAGAACTGCTCCATCAAAAGTAGGCTTCAACCCAGTTAGTTGAATCCACAAACAGAAAGAAGTTTCACAGAATGCTTCTGTGCTGTTTTTATTTGAAGATATTCCTTTTTCCACTAAAGGCCCCTTAGTGCTCAAAATATCATATTCCAGTTTCTACAGAAAGAGTGTTTCAGAACTGCTCAATCAAAAGTAAGCTTCAG
>NW_026667675.1:0-730 GCF_009828535.3 Hylobates moloch | reverse complement strand
AAAGGCCCCTTAGTGCTCAAAATATCATATTCCAGTTTCTACAGAAAGAGTGTTTCAGAACTGCTCAATCAAAAGTAAGCTTCAACTCTGTTAGTTGAATGCACAGAACAGGAAGATGTTTCACAGAATGCTTCTGTGTACTTTATATATGAAGATATGCCTTTTTCCACTATAGTCCCATTAGCGCTCCGAATGTCCCCTTGCAGTTTCTACAGGAAGAGTGTTTCATAACTGCTCTATCAAAACTATGCTTCAACTCTGTTAGTTGAATGCACAGAACACAAAGAAGTTGCACAGAAGGCTTCTATGTAGTGTTTATTTGAAGATATTCCTTTTTCCACTAAAGGCCCCTTAGTCCTCTGAAAGTCCCAATGGAGTTTCTACAGAAACAGTGTTTCAGAACTGATCAATCAAAAGTAAGCTTCAAACCTGTTAGTTGAATGCACAGAACAGAAAGAAGTTTCACAGAATGCTTCTGTGTAGTTTTTATTTGAAGATATTCCGTTTTACACGGTAAGCCCCTTATCGCTCAGAATGTCTAATGAAGGTTCTATAGAAAGAGTGTTACAGAACTCCTCAATCAAATGTAAGCTTCAACTCTGTTAGTTGAATGCACAGAACAGAAAGAAGTTTCACAGAACGCTTCTGGGTAGTTTTTTTTGAAGATAATCCCTTTTCCACTGTAGGCCCCTTAGTGCTCCGAATGTCCCCTTGCAGTTTCTACAGAAAG
>NW_026667674.1:0-1299 GCF_009828535.3 Hylobates moloch | reverse complement strand
AGAGGAAATTCAAAACAATAGCAAAGAAGTTAAAAACTTTGAAAAAAAATTAGAAGGATGGATAACTAGAATAACCAATGGAGAGAAGGGCTTAAAGGAGCTGATGGAGCTGAAAGCCAAGTTTCGAGAACTACGCGAAGATTGCAGAAGCCTCAGTAGCAGATGCGATCAACTGGAAGAAAGGGTATTGCTGATGGAAGATGAAATGAATGAAATGAAGAGAGAAGGGAAGTTTAGAGAAAAAAGAATAAAAAGAAATGAACAAAGCCTCCAAGAAATTTGGGACTATGTGAAAAGACCAAACCTACGTCTGATTGGTGTACCTGAAAATGATGGGGAGAATGGAACCAAGTTGGAAAACACTCTGCAGGATATTATCCAGGAGAACTTCCCCAATCTAGCAAGGCAGGCCAGCATTCAGATTCAGGAAATACAGAGAACGCCACAAAGATACTCCTCGAGAAGGGCAACTCCAAGACACATAATTGTCAGATTCACCAAAGTTGAAATGAAGGAAAAAATGTTAAGGGCAGCCAGAGAGAAAGGTCGGGTTACCCACAAAGGGAAGCCCATCAGACTAACAGCTGATCTCTCAGCAGAAACTCTACAAGCCAGAAGAGAGTGGGGGCCGATATTCAACATTCTTAAAGAAAAGAATTTTCAACCCAGAATTTCCTATCCCACCAAACTAAGCTTCATAAGTGAAGGAGAAATAAAATACTTTACAGACAAGCAAATGCTGAGTGATTTTGTCACCACCAGGACTGCCCTAAAAGAGCTCCTGAAGGAAGCACTAAACATGGAAAGGAACAACCGGTTCCAGCCACTGCAAAAACATGCCAAATTGTAAAGACCATCGAGGCTAGGAAGAAACTATAGCAACTAACGAGCAAAATAACCAACTAACATCATAATGACAGGATCAGATTCACACATAACAATATTAACGTTAAATGTAAATGGGCTAAATGCTCCAATCAAAAGACACAGACTGGCAAACTGGATAAGGAGTCAGGACCCATCAGTGTGCTGTATTCAGGAAACCCATCTCACGTGCAGAGACACACATAGACTCAAAATAAAGGGATGGAGGAAGATCTATCAAGCAATTGGAAAACAAAAAAAGGCAGGGGTTGCAATCCTAGTCTCTGATAAAATAGACTTTAAACCAACAAAGATCAAAAGAGACAAAGAAGGCCATTACATAATGGTAAAGGGATCAATTCAACAAGAAGAGCTAACTATCCTAAATATATATGCACCCAACACAGGAGCACCCAGATTCATAAAGCAAGTCCT
>NW_026667673.1:1137-1299 GCF_009828535.3 Hylobates moloch | reverse complement strand
GAATCATTTGAACCTGGGAGGTGGAGGTTGCAGTGAGCTAAGATTGCGCCACTGCACTCCAGCCTGGGCAACAGAGCAAGACTGCCATTTCAAAAATAAATAAAGTGAATAATTCAGGCTGGGAGTGGTGCTCATATCTGTAATCCCAGTACTTTGGGAAGC
>NW_026667673.1:0-1037 GCF_009828535.3 Hylobates moloch | reverse complement strand
CTCTACTAAAAATACAAAAAAAAAAAAATTAGCTGGGCGTGGTAGTGAGCACCTGTAATCCCAGCTACTGGGAGGCTGAGGCAGGAGAATCACTTGAACCCAGGAGGTGGAGGTTGCAGTGAGGAGAGACTGCACCACTGCACTCCAGCCTGGGCAACAGAGTGAGACTCCATCTCAAAATAAATAAAAATTTTAAAAATAATAAAGTGAATAATTCAGTAATAGTAGTACATTCACCATGATGTGCAACCACCACCTCTACCTTGTTTCAAAACATTTCATCACTGTAAAAGGAAACCCCATGCCCACTAAGCAATTACTCCCTATTCCTCCACTCTCCTCAGCCCCTGGAAACGACCAATGTGCTTTCTGTCTCTACGGATTCATTTATACCGGGCGTTTCATACAAATGGACTCAGCCAGGCATGGTGAATCCTGCCTGTAAGCCCAGCACTTTGGGAAGCAGAGGCTGGAGGATCATTTGAGGGCAGAAGTTTGAGACTAGACTGGGCAACAGAGCAAGACTCTGTCCCTGCAAAAACAAGGGGGGGATGTGATACAATATGTGACCTTTTGTTTCTGGCTTATTTGACTTAGTATAATACCCAGATTCATTCATGTTGTAACATGTATCACTACTTCATTCAATTCTTATGGCTGAATAATATTCTGTTGTGTGTATATACCACAATGTTTTAATCCATTCATCAGTTGATGGAAATTTGGGATATATCTGTCTTTTGACTCTTGTTTATAGCACTGCTATGAACATTCATGTACAAGTATTTGTTTTAGTATCTGTTTTCAGTTCTTTTGAGTATATACTTAGGAGTAGAATGCCAATTCCTTTTTTTTTTTGAAACAGAGTCTCGGCCGGGCATTATGGCTCACACCTGTAATCCCAGCACTTTGGGAGGCCAAGGTGGGTGGATCATGTGAGGTCAGGAGTTCAAGACCAGTCTGGCCAGCATGGTGAAACCTCGCCTCTAATAAAAATACAAAAATTAGCCGGGCGTGGTTGTGCGTGCCTATAATCC
>NW_026667672.1:0-1299 GCF_009828535.3 Hylobates moloch | reverse complement strand
GGTGGATGGATGATGGGTGGGTGGGTGTATAGATGGATGATGGGTGGATAGGTGGTGGGTGGATGGGTGGGTGGGTGGTGGATGGATGATGGGTGGATGGGTGGATGATGGGTGGGTGGGTGGATAGGTGGATGGGTGGATGGGTGGATGGGTGGGTGGGTGGTGGATGGATGATGGGTGGGTAGATGGTGGGTACATTATTTGGTTTATGGGTTTCTTTCCTCACTCAGCCTCTCTCTACTCACTCGTGGACTGTGCTCTCTAGCATAGGGACCAAGACCATCCTCAGAAGGGCACTAGACCTGGGACAACCCATCCTTTGTAAGCAGAAGTCAGCCCAAATAACTGCACATAGTAAAATGACACCTCAGCCCTAGCAGCTTTCGTTTAAAGACAGAAATTTCAAAATCAATGCAGAAAGGTGTTTAGGAAAGGGGAGTGGGCAGCCCCTTTGTACTTCCCCACCCACCCACTCAACCCCAAGGTGGGAGTGGTGTTTCTAGTTGTCTCCTGACCCGAACACAGTGTGGAATCTCATAGGTGTTTAACACGCATTTGTTGAGTGGATTCAGGTGCTGCGGAAGCTCTCTCCAGAGCTTAGGCGCTTAGCGGGGAGGTAGTATGGCAACGAAGTCTCAGGGCTCAGACCCTGGAGCAGCGTGCCTGGGTTCACAGCCCCACACCTCACGTCCTGCCAGGTCTGTGTGGCTTGAGCAAGGTTCATAACTTCTTGTGCCTCCGTTTCTTCCACTGGAAAATGGGAACTAATAAAAGTGCCTCCCATATAGGGTTGTTGTGAAGATTGGATGTGTAAATACAGACACAGTGTTCAGAAGAGTTCTAGAGGCAGCCCATGCCATGCAAGTGCCCACTGTCAGTAGTCTATGAGCATCGCATTTGAAGTCAGATGGTCGTGTGTTCCAGTCCCGCTCATGGTCCTGTGTCCAAGTCCCACTCGTGGTCCTGTGTTCAAGTCCCGCTCGTGGTCCTGTGTCCAAGTCCCACTCGTGGTCCTGTGTTCAAGTCCCGCTCGTGGTCCTGTGTCCCAGTCCCACTCGTGGTCCTGTGTCCCAGTCCCGCTCGTGGTCCTGTGTTCAAGTCCCGCTCATGGTCCTGTGTTCCGGTCGTGGTCCTGTGTTCCGGTCCCGCTCGTGGTCCTGTGTTCAAGTCCCGCTCGTGGTCCTGTGTTCCGGTCCCGCTCGTGGTCCTGTGTTCCGGTCCCGCTCGTGGTCCTGTGTTCCGGTCCCGCTCGTGGTCCTGTGTTCCGGTCGTGGTCCTGTGTTCCGGTCCCGCTCATGG
>NW_026667671.1:0-1299 GCF_009828535.3 Hylobates moloch | reverse complement strand
TTAAAGTGACCCTACCACCTCAGCCTCCTGAGTAGGCAGAACTACAGGTGTCCACCACCATACTTGGCTAATTTTTGTATGTTTTTCTAGAGGCGAGATTTCACCATGTCGACCAGGCTGATCTTGAACTCTGAGCTCAAGCAATCCACCCACCTCAGCCTCTCAAAGTGCTGGAGTTACTGGCATGAGCCACCACATTCAGCCAGAAATCAGATAAATTTTTAAAGCCATTAAGTACCTGAATTTTTGTATAATTCATAAAGTTAAATCTTTCAATCATTCATTTTGTGTTTTATTCCATTATTTTTTACTTAGACAATCTCTCTTTCCAGATACTTGATTATTATTATTATTTTTTTTTTTTGAGACAGAGTCTCGCTTTATTGCCCAGGCTGGAGTGCAGTGGCATGATCTCGGCTCACTACAAGCTCCACCTCCCGGGTTCACACCATTCTCCTGTCTTGATACTTGATTATTAATTATTCCTCTGTACTTCTGGTAAGAAAATATTTACCCTATTTTGATAACCGATGGCTTAAATCACATATGCTTTGTGATAAAAACTTGAGAAGAAAAATTATTCCTGTTAATAAGAAAGAAATAGTAACACATGTTGCTGAATAGCACACATATTTTTAACAGTAATTAACTGTATTAATCATTAGAGCACACAGTCTTACTATTTTTTTTTTTGAGACAGAGTTTCACTCTGTTGCCCAGGGTGGGGCACAGTGGTGTGATCTCAGCTCACTGCAACCTCCGCTTCCCAGATTCTAAGAGATTCTCCTGCCTCAGCCTCCTCAGTAGCTGTGATTACAGGTGTGTGCCATCATGCCTGGATAATTTTGTATTTTTGGTAGAGATTGGGTTTCACCATGTTGGCCAGGCTGTTCTCAAGCTCCTGACCCCAGGTGATCCACCTGCCTCAGCCTCTCAAAGTGCTGGGATTACAGGTGTGAGCCACCACATCCAGTCTTATTACCATTTTTTAAAAGATATTTCTATGTGTCAGTTAAAGATTTTGCTGTTCATCAAGTTGATCAAAGCAGAAGCCTGTAGGTTTTCCAAGAACCTCTCTGTAATTATCATATATCCCATACAATAGCAAGCACCACATATATTATAATCTTATCTCTTTACATAAATCTCAAGTCTACGTGCACAATTATTAGCATATAACAAGTTTCTTATCATCTTTTTCCAGGTATGGGAAATATAATTTCTTTTGTTTCTCTCATAGGTTTGTAATTGAGACACCCTCCTGAAAACAAAAGTCAGATTAGAAGAGAAAACCAGCAG
>NW_026667670.1:0-1299 GCF_009828535.3 Hylobates moloch | reverse complement strand
CTTGTTCCTATATTTTTCTTTAAACATTTCGCTTCTGCTATTGCTTTCTTCAGCTATTATACATTTTCTTAGGCAGCTATGAAGTCAATAAATTTCCTTCAAGTGTTTTCAACCAACATTTCCAGGGAAGAGACTTTTTCAGCTTAGGAGACCCAAGTCAGGTCAAAATAAAGACAGCCTCATAAGAGGGATCTTCCAGGATCCACCAGGTAGTTCAAATAATGTCAGTTATTTAAGAATAAGGTGTAAGAGCCCTGTTCCAACCACATTATGTCCCCTCTAATGGCTATCAGGCTGCTGGTTTTACCTTTTATTCTTTTTTTTTCAAGACTGCTGCAGAGTTAGAGAGGGGGAGATGGGAATTGGGCAAGTTAAAATGCAAAACTTGCTGTTCCGGCTGCATTCAGCCAGCATTATGGGAACAACTGTTCCAGGTTGCTGCAAGCCTTCAGTTAATATTTACATTTCTGAAACATTTACTTTGACAATATGTATCATTTTTGTCAGCTTATTGAGAAGCAGAGAATTTTCAGTTTCCTTACCCTGCCATATTTGTGGATATCACTCCACTGTTCACTTTTGAAATCCTGAAAAATTTTGATATCTACTCTGCTGCTTATCTCTGAAGCTGTTCTTAGTTATGTAATTTATTAACAACATTTTAAGTAAAATGATCTAGTGTCAGTCCTTACCTCCTTTTTACTTCTCAGACAACATTTGACAAATGGATCATTACCTTTTCCTTGAAAAAAAATTTTTTTTACTAGAGTCCTAGGATACTCCTAATGCATTTTATTCTTCCTGTTGACCAATTCATTCTAAATACTTTGCTTTTTATACCTTCCTTAAAAATCTCATTCATAATCATGGATTCAAACACCACCTATCAGTGACAACTTTATATTCATCATATTTCTTCAAGTTTCTGTATATTTGATTTTTAATGTCTCCCCTTCATACATATGCTAGATGCATCTTGCTCTGGACAACCTGATAGTACCAGATTCATTTTAGCTTCCTGCCTCCTTCATTCCTCCTGCTTGAGAATAGTCCTTCTCCTGACGGTGAACTTTTCAAAAACAGACCAAGCAATCCAAGTCTACACTCCCACCTACTTCACTTATTGAGGTTTCATGCTTCAGATCACTAAAAATCTGCCCTAATCACCCCAGGCCCAAGTGCCAGACAACCAGGCACAGCCCCTATGCTACAGAGCCTGTTGAAGTTTTTCAAAACACCCAATTGTAAGACCGTTTACCCTGCTTCACCTGTTTCTTTCAATGGAAACCAAAATAAAGG
>NW_026667669.1:0-1299 GCF_009828535.3 Hylobates moloch | reverse complement strand
TAAGCTAGAGAAAAGAAAATGTTATTAAGAGAATTATAAAGATTTTTATTATTTTCCACTTACTCATGAAATGGAAGTAGGTCATTATAAAGGTCTTCATCCTCATTGTCTTCACACTGAGTAGACTGAGGAAAGAAGGAGGAGTTTGGTCTTGCTATCTCAGGGGTAGCAGAGGCAGAAGAAAATCTGCATGTAAGTAGACCCACCCAGTTCAAACCTATGTTGTTCAAGGGTCAACTGTTTTTCCCAGAGAATGTGTATTTAGAAAATTGGGTGAAACCTAATGCCAAAGTTAGCTTAAAACATTAAGCTTATGTGTACTCTTTTTACCATAGCAATTTTGTAATACAGTCAATTCTCTATACCCACAGGTTCTTCATCTGCAGATCCTACCAACTATGGATGGAAAATAATTGAAAAAAAATACAGGAAATTTCAAAAAGCAAGTTTGAACCTGCCATATGCTAAGCACTATGCTGAAACCATTTGAACTGAAGAATACCCTGCTATAGCCTCCCATTGTTTCACAGATCTTCAGTCTCTCTCTAGCACCCACTGTTTGAGCAGTGTTCATCTGGCATTTTATTCATTGGCTACTTGTGTTCACTCTTTGCTTCTGTGAAAAAAAAGACTCCTAAAAATCAATTAAATGGTGAAAGAAATCCCTTACAGACTAAGAGGGAGTGTAAAGTGCTATCTCTCAACAAGAAAATAAAAATCTTAGATCTTTTGAAAAGTGCCATGTGATTTACCAAAGTGGCACAATAAAACAGAAGGAAGCTGACATTTGTGGAAGTGTTAGTGCTGCCCCTACAATGGCAAAAAAAATTGTTGCTGTGATTCATGATAAAATGCTTGCAGAGACTGGCCGGGCACAGTGGCTCATGCCTGTAATCCCAGCACTTTGGGAGGCTGAGGCGGCTGGATTACCTGAGGTCAGGATTCAGGACCAACCTGGCCAAAATGGTGAAACCCCGTCTCTACTAAAAAATACAAAAATTAGCCGGGAGTGGTGGTGGGCGCCTGTAATCCCAGCTACTAGGGAGGCTGAGACAGGAGAATTGATTGAACCTGGGAGGCAGAGGTTGCAGTGAGCCAAGATTGTGCCATTGCACTCCAGCCTGGGCAACAAGAGTGAAACCCCATCTCAAAAACAAAACAAAAAAAAAAAACTTGCAGAGACTAAGAAAACATCAAATATATGAGTAGACAAAATATCACAGAAGCATGTCCCTGTTGATGGCAAAATTATGTATGAAAAAGCATTTAGCCTTTGTGAGCATTCCTGTGAGGAAGTTG
>NW_026667668.1:0-1299 GCF_009828535.3 Hylobates moloch | reverse complement strand
GGTTCAAGTAATTCTCCTGCCTCAGCCTCCAGAGCAGCTGGTATTACAGGTACGCACCACCATGCCCAGTTAATTTTTGTATTGTAGTAGAGATAGGGTTTCACCATGTTGGCCAGGCTAGTCTCGAACTCCTGACTTCAAGTGATCCACCCGCCTCGGCCTCCTAAAGTGCTGGGATTACAGGCGTGAGCCACTGTGCCTGGCCATAAAAAAATATATTTAAACATTCTCTTTACATCTTGTCACTTAGCATCAGGATCATATCTCTATTGAAAATAAAAATATATTGATAGCAATGTGTCTTTGTGTCTTCTACAGTATTTATTACATTGTTAGATACATGAGAATTAAATACACTAGTTTATACTTGAATTTAATATGACAGTTGACAATGTGGTTCTTACATTATACTCACTATAATTCCCTAATACGAGATAAAAACATTTTTCAAGAGAAAACTGAGATGATTATAAACATCAAGACAAAAATAGCAAATAAATTATTTGCCATTTAATGTTAGATAACAGAGTTAATTCTGTGTGGTAAAGAAGTTGTTCACGCCTAATTCAAGGCAAATTTAAGTTATGTACTATTTTGTTGTTTTTGTTGTTGAATTTATCTATTTAGCTTTTATTATTATTTTAGTTGACACAATAATTTTCCCTATTTGAGGTACAGTGTAATGTTTAACACATGTGTACAATGCATAATGATTGAGTCAGGGAAATCAAAATATCTATTACCTCAAAAATTTATGTGTTGAGAATATTCAAAATGATCTTTTCTAGCTATTTGAAAATATACAATAAATTATCATGAACTGTAATCACCCTAAGTTTATAAAACACTAAAATATATTCCTCCAGTTTTTATCAGCTAACCAGTTCCCTCTATCCTCTATACCCCTTCCCCACTTCCAGCCTTAAATAACCACTATTATAATCTCTGCATCTATCAGATCATTTTTATAACTTCCATATATGAGTGGTAATGTGCAGTGTTTATCTTTCTATGCCTAGCTTATTTCACTTAAAATAAAGTGATCTATGTTTTTTTCTGGATGGCAGGCTTTCATTTTTATGGCTAAATAGTATTCCATTGAGTTTATATACTATATTTTCTATTTTCTAAATTTTAACTTTTATTTAAGGTTTTGAGGGTACATACGGAGGTTTTAAATATGAACATTTTGCATGATGCTGAGGTTTGGGGTATGAATGATCCCACCAACCAGGTACTAAGTGTATTACCGAATGGGTAGTTTTTTCACCCTCGACCTCACTGTCTCCTCTCTCTTTT
>NW_026667667.1:0-1299 GCF_009828535.3 Hylobates moloch | reverse complement strand
ACATACGCAAATCAATAAATGTAATCCAGCATATAAACAGAACCAAAAACAAAAACCACATGATTATCTCAATAGATGCAGAAAAGGCCTTTGACAAAATTCAACAACCCTTCATGCTAAAAACTCTCAATAAATTAGGTATTGATGGGACGTATCTCAAAATAATAAGAGCCATCTACGACAAACCCACAGCCAATATCATACTGAATGGGCAAAAACTGGAAGCATTCCCTCTGAAAACTGGCACAAGACAAGGATGCCCTCTCTCACCACTCCTATTCAACATAGTGCTGGAAGTTCTGGCCAGAGCAATCAGGCAGGAGAAGGAAATAAAGGGTATTCAATTAGGAAAAGAGGAAGTCAAATTGTGCCTGTTTGCAGATGACATGATTGTATATCTAGAAAACCCCATTGTCTCAGCCCCAAATCTCCTTAAGCTGATTAGCAACTTCAGCAAAGTCTCAGGATACAAAATTAATGTACAAAAATCACAAGCATTCTTGTACACCAATAACAGACAAACAGAGAGCCAAATCATGAGTGAACTCCCATTCACAATTGCTTCAAAGAGAATAAAATACCTAGGAATCCAACTTACAAGGGATGTGAAGGACCTCTTCAAGGAGAACTACAAACCACTGCTCAATGAAATAAAAGAGGATACAAACAAATGGAAGAACATTCCATGCTCATGGGTTGGAAGAATCAATATCGTGAAAATGGCCATACTGCCCAAGGTCATTTATAGATTCAATGCCATCCCCATCAAGCTACCAATGACTTTCTTCACAGAATTGGAAAAAACTACTTTAAAGTTCATATGGAACCAAAATGAGCCCGCATCGCCAAATCAATCCTAAGCCAAAAGAACAAAGCTGGAGGCATCATGCTACCTGACTTTAAACTATACTACAAGGCTACAGTAACCAAAACAGCATGGTACTGGTACCACAACAGAGACATAGATCAATGGAACAGAACAGAGCCCTCAGAAATAATGCCACATATCTACAACTATCTGATCTTTGACAAACCTGACAAAAACAAGAAATGGGGAAAGGATTCCCTATTTAATAAATGGTGCTGGGAAAACTGGCTAGCCGTATGTAGAAAGCTGCAACTGGATCCCTTCCTTACACCTTATACAAAAATTAATTCAAGATGGATTAAAGACTTATATGTTAGACCTAAAACCATTAAAATCCTACAAGAAAACCTAGGCAATACCATTCAGGACATAGGCGTGGGCAAGGACTTCATGTCTAAAACACCAAAAGCAATGGCAACAAAAGCCAAAAT
>NW_026667666.1:0-1299 GCF_009828535.3 Hylobates moloch | reverse complement strand
GGGATCCAGTTTCAGCTTTCTCCATATGGCTAGCCAGTTTTCCCAGCACCATTTATTAAATAGGGAATCCTTTCCCCATTTCTTGTTTTTGTCCGGTTTGTCAAAGATCAGATAGTTGTAGATATTCAGCATTATTTCTGTGGGCTCTGTTCTGTTCTGTTGGTCTATATATCTGTTTTGGTGCCAGTACTATGCTGTTGTGGTTACTGTAGCCTTGTAGTGTAGTTTGAAGTCAGGTAGCGTGATGCCTCCACCTTTGTTCTTTCGGCTTAGGATTGACTTGGCAATGTGGTCTCTTTTTTGGTTGCTTCGGAACTTTAAAGTATTTTTTTCCAATTCTATGAAGAAAGTCATTGGTAGCTTGATGGGGATGGCATTGAATCTGTAAATTACCTTGGGCAGTGTGGCCATTTTCACGATATTGATTCTTCCTACCCATGAGCATGGATTGTTCTTCCATTTGTTTGTATCCTCTTTTATTTCATTGAGCAGCGGTTTGTAGTTCTCCTTGAAGAGGTCCTTCACATCCCTTGTAACTTGGATTCCTAGGTATTTTATTCTCTTTGAAGCAATTGTGAATGGGAGTTCACTCATGATTTGGCTCTCTGTTTTTCTGTTGTTGCTGTAATTACTCTTTTTGCTTACATGTCTGTCACACACATTTAGACAGTAAGCTCATGGCTCATTAGTAGCAGTGAGTTGCTTTATTCATTTTTTGCTCTTTTCCTCTCCTAATTGGGCAACTTTGAAGAGTAACTGTGTGGTTTTAAGAGCTTTTGAGTAATAGAGTATCTAATTTCCCAGGGTGGATGTCTAGGATCAGAGGAAGGAGTGTGTGTGTGTGTGTGTGTGTGTGTGTGTGTGTGTGTGTAAGTGCAGGTTCTGTTATGCAAGAATCTAAATCATGGTGTAAAGTGATAGTAAAATGTGGATACATCTAGTAGGGTAGAATCTATTTAAAAGAAACCTGAAAATTCACAGAGTGCAGGGGACCATGAATGGGCACTTTACAAATCACCAGAGAAGAAAGGAAAGGGGCTGGGGCAGATTAAATCTACACATTTGGGCAGAAAGGGAGGCAAAGATCTTAAAACAAAGAAGGCATTGCAGTGGCTCATGCCTGTAATCCCAGTGCTTTGGGAGACCAAGGTGGGTGAATCACCTGAGGTCGGGAGTTTGAGACCAGCCTGACCAACATGGAGAAACCTCATCTCTACTAAAAATACAAAATTAGCTGGGCATGGTGGCACATGCCTGTAATCCCAGCTACTCAGGAGGCTGAGGCAGGAGAATTGCTTG
>NW_026667665.1:0-1299 GCF_009828535.3 Hylobates moloch | reverse complement strand
GCTGAAATTGGAAGTGCGAACGCCTACATGAGTCTTGACCCTCGGCAAGCACCGTATCCAGTTTCCTCCGTTGGGAGGGTTTAACTGCCCGGAAACGGAAGTCTCGTTTTTTTCGTCCCTTTTCCCGGTTGCAGTTTACTGTGAGTGTCTCTACGGTGGTACGCGGGTGAGAAGGGTATTCTGGGGCAATCCACGGCCAGGTGAAATTTGGGGACCCCAGGTCCGCGTGGAGGGTGTCGGGGAGGAGAAGGGGGCCGATATTTCGGGGGAGAGCGGGAAAACGGGGTTCGCTGCCAGCCCCCGAGCCGTGTTAACGCCGAGGACTGTTTCCCGCAGGTCCCGGTCCACGCCAGCGCCCAGCGTGCCTCGTCGCCATGGTGAGTACGGTCCCTGCCTGGCGCCTTCCCGGGGTGGGCTCGTGGGGCCCCGGGGCGAGGGCGAGAGAGCTTCCCAGGGATTTCCGGAGGCCGGGAGGAGCTGGTGGACTGGACCATCGCCGGAAGACGTGTCTCTTTGCTGTCTGTTTACCCGCTTTCTTTGTGTTGCAGCCTCGGAAAATTGAAGAAATTAAGGATTTCCTGCTCACAGCCCGACGAAAGGATGCCAAATGTAAGTAGTTGCTCCGAAGGCTCAAGAGGAGCGGTGCCTACCCTGGCACCGCTCCGGGAGCATCTTACCCGGAATGTCAGGCAGGAGACGAGTTAGGCCGTCTGGGTGTGTCCCCGGCCCTCTGGGAGCAGTGGTTTCATCCTATTTCTCATGAGAAAGATCTGTGTGGGGCACGTTGAGGCCCTGGAATTTCTAGGACTATCTTTAGCTAATCGCGAGCATCTCGGGCTGCCCTGTGTTGTTTCCTTTTGTATAATACAGAAAATTCTCGGAACGGAATCTCCACTGCGCGAAAGCCTCAAGACACACGTCCCATAAACACTGAGTTTAGGTTCTCTGCAGTTGTGTAAAATCTTAACACAAAACCCATTTTGTAATAAAGTGCCAGATATTTGCATGTAGTGTATTGAGGACGGCACACTGCAGTATAGTCGTTTACCTCATGATGCTGTGGTCGCTGGCCAGTGTCAGAAGGTATACCTATCTAGCCCAGAAAAATATTTTAAAAAAAATTTTTTTTTTTTTTTCCTTGAGACAGTCTGGCTTTGTCGCCCAGGCTGGATTGCAGTGGTGCGATGTTGGCTCACTGCAATTACCGCCTCCCAGGTTCAAGCGATCCCCCTGCCTCAGAGTAGCTGGGCGCGCCACCATGCCTGGCTAATTTTTGTGTTTTTGGTAGAGACAGAGTTT
>NW_026667664.1:0-1299 GCF_009828535.3 Hylobates moloch | reverse complement strand
AAGGAGAACTACAAACCACTGCTCAATGAAATAAAAGAGGATACAAACAAATGGAAGAACATTTAATGCTCATGGGTAGGAAGAATCAATATTGTGAAAATGGCCATACTGCCCAAGGTAATTTATAGATTCAATGCCATCCCCATCAAGCTACCAATGACTTTCTTCACAGAATTGGAAAAAACTACTTTAAAGTTCATATGGGACCAAAAAAGAGCCCGCATCGCCAAGTCAATCCTAAGCCAAAAGAACAAAGCTGGAAGCATCACGCTACCTGACTTCAAACTATACTACAAGACTACAGTAAGCAAAACAGCATGATACTGGTGCCAAAACAGAGGCATAGATCAATGGAACAGAAGAGATCCCTCAGAAATAATGCCGCATATCTACAACTATCTGATCTTTGACAAACCTGACAAAAACAAGCAATGGGGAAAGGATTCCCTATTTAATAAATGGTGCTGGGAGAACTGGCTAGCCATATGTAGAAAGCTGAAACTGGATCCCTTCCTTACACCTTATACAAAAATTAATTCAAGGTGGATTAAAAACTTACATTTTAGACCTAAAACCATAAAAACCCTAGAAGAAAACCTAGGCAATACCATTCAGGACATAGGCATCAGCAAGGACTTCATGTCTAAAACACCAAAAGTAATGGCAACAAAAGCCAGGATTGACAAATGGGATCTAATTAAACTAAAGAGCTTCTGCACAGCAAAAGAAACTACCATCAGAGTGAACAGGCAACCTACAGAATGGGAGAAAATTTTTGCAACCTACTCATCTGACAAAGGGCTAATATCCAGAATCTTCAATGAACTCAAACAAATTTACAAGAAAAAATCAGACAACTCCATCAAAAAGTGGGCGAAGGATGTGAACAGACACTTCTCAAAAGAAGACATTTATGCAGCCAAAAAACACATGAAAAAATGCTCGTCATCACTGGCCATCAGAGAAATGCAAATCAAAACCACAATGGGATACCATCTCACACCAGTTAGAATGGCGATCATTAAAAAGTCAGGAAACAACAGGTGCTGGAGAGGATGTGGAGAAATAGGAACACTTTTACACTGTTGGTGGGACTGTAAACTAGTTCAACCATTGTGGAAGTCAGTGTGGCGATTCCTCAGGGATCTAGAACTAGAAATACCATTTGACCCAGCCATCCCATTACTGGGTATATACCCAAAGGACTATAAATCATGCTGCTATAAAGACACATGCACACGTATGTTTATTGCAGCACTATTCACAATAGCAAAGACTTGGAACCAACCCAAATGTCCA
>NW_026667663.1:0-1300 GCF_009828535.3 Hylobates moloch | reverse complement strand
ATATTCAACATTCTTAAAGAAAAGAATTTTCAACCCAGAATTTCATATCCAGCCAAACTAAGCTTCATAAGTGAAGGAGAAATAAAATACTTCACAGACAAGCAAATGCTGAGTGATTTTGTCACCACCAGGCCTGCCCTAAAAGAGCCCCTGAAGGAAGCACTAAACACAGAAAGGAACAACCAGTACGGGCCACTGCAAATACATGCCAAATTGTAAAGACCATAAAGGCTAGGAAGAAACTGCATCAACTAATGAGCAAAATAACCAGCTAACATCATAATGACAGGACAAAATTCACATATAACAATATTAACTTTAAATTTAAATGGGCTACATGCTCCAATTAAAACACACAGACTGGCAAATTGGATAAGGAGTCAAGACCCATCAGTGTGCTGCATTCAAGAAACCCATCTCACGAGCAGAGACACACATAGACTCAAAATAAAGGGATGGAGAAAGATCTACCAAGCAAATGGAAAACAAAAAAAGGCAGGGGTTGCAATCCTAGTCTCTGATAAAATAGACCTTAAACCAACAAAGATCAAAAGAGACAAAGAAGGCCATTACATAATGGTAAAGGGATCAATTCAACAAGAAGAGCTAACTAACTATCCTAAATATATATGCACCCAATACAGGAGCACCCAGATTCATAAAGCAAGTCCTGAGTGACCTACAAAGAGACTTAGACTCCCACACAATAATAATGGGAGATTTTAACACCCCACTGTCAACATTAGACAGATCAACGAGACAGAAAGATAACAAGGATATCCAGGAATTGAACTCAGCTCTGCACCAAGCAGACCTAATAGACATCTACAGAACTCTCCACCCCAAATCAAGAGAATATACATTATTTTCAGCACCACACCACACCTATTCCAAAGTTGACCACATAGTTGGAAGTAAAGCTCTCCTCAGCAAATGTAAAAGAACAGAAATTATAACAAACTGTCTCTCAGACCACAGTGCAATCAAACTAGAACTCAGGATTAAGAAACTCACTCAAAACTGCTCAACTACATGGAAACTGAACAACCTGCTCCTGAATGACTACTGGGTTCATAACAAAATGAAGGCAGAAATAAAGATGTTCTTTGAAACCAACGAGAACAAAGACACAACATACCAGAATCTCTGGGACACATTCAAAGCAGTGTGTAGAGGGAAATTTATAACACTAAATGCCCACAAGAGAAAGCAGGAAAGATCCAAAATTGACACCCTAACATCACAATTAAAAGAACTAGAAAAGCAAGAGCAAACACATTCAAAAGCTAGCAGAAGGCTA
>NW_026667662.1:0-1300 GCF_009828535.3 Hylobates moloch | reverse complement strand
CTAGAAAATCTAGAAGAAATGGATAAATTCCTCGACAAATACACCCTCCCAAGACTAAACCAGGAAGAAGTTGAATCTCTGAATAGACCAATAACAGGTTCTGAAATTGTGGCAATAATCAATAGCTTACCAACCAAAAAGAGTCCAGGACCTGATGGATTCACAGCTGAATTCTACCAGAGGTACAAGGAGGAACTGGTACCATTCCTTCTGAAATTATTCCAATCGATAGAAAAAGAGGGAATCCTCCCTAACACATTTTATGAAGCCAGCATCATCCTGATACCAAAGCCAGGCAGAGACACAACCAAAAAAGAGAATTTTAGACCAATATCCTTGATGAACATTGATGCAAAAATCCTCAATAAAATACTGGCAAACCGAATCCAGCAGCACATCAAAAAGCTTATACACCATGATCAAGTGGGCTTCATCCCTGGGATGCAAGGCTGGTTCAACATACGCAAATCAATAAATGTAATCCAGCATATAAACAGAACCAAAGACAAAAACCACATGATTATCTCAATAGATGCAGAAAAGGCCTTTGACAAAATTCAACAACCCTTCATGCTAAAAACTCTCAATAAATTAGGTATTGATGGGACGTATCTCAAAATAATAAGACTATCTATGACAAACCCACAGCCAATATCATACTGAATGGGCAAAAACTGGAAGCATTCCCTCTGAAAACTGGCACAAGACAGGGATGCCCTCTCTCACCGCTCCTATTCAACATAGTGCTGGAAGTTCTGGCCAGAGCAATCAGGCAGGAGAAGGAAATAAAGGGTATTCAATTAGGAAAAGAGGAAGTCAAACTGTCCCTGTTTGCAGATGACATGATTGTATATCTAGAAAATCCCATTGTCTCAGCCCAAAATCTCCTTAAGCTGATTAGCAACTTCAGCAAAGTCTCAGGATACAAAATCAATGTACAAAAATCACAAGCATTCTTGTACACCAATCACAGACAAACAGAGAGCCAAATCATGAGTGAACTCCCATTCACAATTGCTTCAAAGAGAATAAAATACCTAGGAATCCAACTTACAAGGGATGTGAAGGACCTCTTCAAGGAGAACTACAAACCACTGCTCAATGAAATCAAAGAGGATACAAACAAATGGAAGAACATTCCATGCTCATGGGTTGGAAGAATCAATATCGTGAAAATGGCCATACTGCCCAAAGTAATTTATAGATTCAATGCCATCCCCATCAAGCTACCAATGACTTTCTTCACAGAATTGGAAAAAACTACTTTAAAGTTCATATGGAACCAAAAAAGAGCCCGCAT
>NW_026667661.1:0-1300 GCF_009828535.3 Hylobates moloch | reverse complement strand
GGCAATGTCACAGGGCGGGTGTACACTCTCTGCGATATTGGCAATAATATTATCCTCTCCCCAACCTGCATATTAGGAAAAATATCACAGAGTGGGTGTACACCTTCTGCGATATGAGTAGTAACATCATCTTCTCCCCTTCTGGATATTGGGAACAATATCACTCGAGAGGGTACACTTTCTTCGAGACTGAGAGTAATATCATCCTCTCCGCCTTTGAATATTAAGAGAAATATCACAGGAGGGATGTACAGCCCCTGAGATATTGGGAGTAATATCGGGGTCTTTCCCTCCATGGATATTAGAAACAATATCTCAAGGTGGGTTTACACCTCCTGCTACATGGTGAGTCATATCCTCTCTTTTCCTGGATATTAGGGACAATATCACAGGGTGGGTGTGCGCAGCCTGCGATATTGACTGTAATATCATCCTCTCGGCCTCCGGATATTAGGAACAATATCATAGAAGGGGCGTACACTCCCTGTGATATTGGGAGTAATATCATTTTCTCCTTCCATGAATATCAGGAGCAATATCCCCGGGTGGATGTACACCCACTGCTATGTTGGGAGTAATGTCATACTCTACCCCCTGGATATTAGGAGCAATATCACAGGGTGGGTGTACATCCATAGCGATATTGGCAGTTATTAATATCATGCTCTCCCTCCCTGGATATTAGGAACAATATCACGGGGGGGGGGAAGTACACCCCGGCAGTATTGGGAGTAATATCATTCTCTCTTATTCTGGATAGTAGGAACAATATCACAGGCGGGGTGTACACCCGCTGTGATATTGGGAGTAATATCATCCTCTCCCAACGTGGATATTAGGAGCAATCTCACAAGGGGGGCTGTACAGGTCTTTGATATTGGTAGTAATATCATCCCCTCCCCCTTGCATCTAAGAAACAGTATGACAGGCGGGGTGGACACCCCCCGCGATATGGGGAGTAATATCACCCTCCTCTCCCTCCCTGCATATCATGACCCACGGTGGGCACACAGCGAGTTTACCATATTGTGAGTAATATCTTCCACCCCCCCAGAAGTTATGAACAATATCACAGATGGGTGTACACCGTCTGCAATGTAGGGAGTGATAACATCCTCTCCACCCCTGAATATTAGGAACAATATCAAAGAAGTGTTTATACCACCTGAGATATTGGGAGTAATACCATCCTCTCCCACGTTGAAATTCAAAACAGTATCACTGGGGGCGTGTCCACCCCATGTGATACTGAAAGTCATATCATCCTCTTCTCTCCTGGATCGTGGGAACAATATCACTG
>NW_026667660.1:0-1300 GCF_009828535.3 Hylobates moloch | reverse complement strand
TGCTTCCCAGTCTGGTGATGAATCTCCCATAATCTGGTGAGTGTAAATATATATATATGTATATACATTTTCCCTTCTCCCCTTCCCATTAAAATTTGTTTATTGTATCATTTGCTTATTATATCTATATTGTCATATACTCGGGATAAAGTATGTTTACCTTTAAAAGTATTGTGTGTTTCTTTTCTTTCCTCACACGTTTCCCACACAGAACACACATATGCACCATGGAATATTATGCAGCTACGTGTTCTCACTTGTAAGTGGGAGCTAAATAATGAGAACTTATGAACACAAAGAAGGAAACAATAGACAACAGACACTGGGGTCTACTTGAGTGGGGAAGGTGGGAGAAGGGAGAGGAACAGAAAAGATAACTATGGGGTACTGGGCTTAATACTTGTGTTATGAAATAACCTGTATAACAAACCCCTGTGGTAAGAGTTTATCTATGTAACAAACCTTCCCATGTACCCCCGAACCTAAAATAAAAAAAATTTTAAATCCTTTATGAAAGCTGTAAGATCTGCTCCTGTGTGTTTGTATGTCTATATGTGTTACATGTATGTGATAATATTTTGTAAATAAAGCTCGTTCTTAAATCATTAAATAGAAATGGCTTTACAATTATCCATTAAAAATAATTAGATACTTGCTTGACTTAACTGTGAGCTTATGTCTTTTGTTGAGAGTTTCTAGATTCATGGGTCTTGATAGGTGACCATGAAGAAGTATGGAGATACGTCCTCAGTGCCTAGACCAGCAGCTACAAGTCAGAATCAAGCAGTCGGCCCCTTCTTTCTGTTCTTTTCCTGTTTTGCCTCCTGGCTATTTTAGGTGGGGTTGGATCCTCCAGTTACAGCCTTCACAGCTCTGTCTTTAGTCCTAATGGATTCAGGCAGGCCTTGATCTTCATAGTTTTCCTGGGTGCCATGTGGCTACTTGGGACCTAGAATTACTGAGGGAAAACATTAGGGATGCTACCTGTGTCATAGTTTCAAAATTCTGTTCAGTAATTTAAAATCTTAAAGTCACATTAAATTAAGTAATATGTAACCGTAAAATATCTTGAGTCATTTGTAAGCTAAAATAGTGAAATATTAACCATTAAAAATTAGTTTAGGTCTATATACCTGACATGTTACTTGTATATGGTATAGAAAACCTAAATATCTTTAGTTCTGTTAATAAACAGTAATTTGAAGAACCATATTTCTTAAAAGTTATAAAATGGTTTTTATCTAAAAATACTGATACAAGACAGTTGAAAATCACTTTTTAGGGTTTTCACTGAAAATTG
>NW_026667659.1:0-1300 GCF_009828535.3 Hylobates moloch | reverse complement strand
ATCCCTCCAGCTCAGCCTGCAGCATGCCTTCCTCCATCTGATTCCAGAGTGGGGGATGGGAGGTCTCACACTGATCTCAAGTTTATGTGACTGTTTCCACCTCTGCTTTCCCAGACAGCCCCTGCTGTGGGACTTGTAAGGAGATTTGGGAAGTCAGTATCTACTTTTCTTGTGTGGGTGTTTTATAAATTAGAGCCCTAGAGGGGAATAAATGTTAGAGGTATTCCAAACCCCTAACATACAAACATCTAAGCCTGGCCCTTTTTTGGTGGTAAAATATATACAACATAAAACTTACCATTTTAACCATGTTTAAATGTGCAGTTGAGTGGCGTCCAGTATAATGTGTTGTACAACCATCTCCTTTATCCATATCTACAACTTCTTTACCATCCTAAACTGAAACACCAAACCCATAAATAAGTCTTTGAATAGAAGACTGATGCATTTGACTCCATAAAATTAAAACTTTATAGGCGAGAAAAATGCCTCAAAGTCAAAGTCAACAGACTGAGGAAATAGATCTGCAACATACATGACAGACAAAAAGCTAATTTGGGTAATATATGTATATGTAGCTATATAGCTATCCTAAATTATTAAAAGACCAACAGCCAAATTGAAAAATGGACAAGGGATGTAAAGAAACAGTTCAAAGAAACATGCAGATTTTTAAATATTTGCTAATTTTTTTTACTGTGATAAAATATGTATAACAGAAAATGTAAGTACGTTAAGTATAAATACATTGTTGTGCAACTATCACCACTATCCCTTCCAAACCTGTCTTATCATCGCAAAGTGAAACTCTGTATCCACAGAACAATAGCTCCCCTTTCCCTTCCCTCCATCCCCTGGAAACCACATCCTACTTTCTGTGTCTATGAATTTAACTGCTCTACGTACACTATGAAAGTGGAAAGCATGGAGTATTTGCATTTTTTTGTTTTAATATTTTCAAGGTTTATGTTGTAGCATGTATTAGAATTTCTTTTTAAGGCTGAATAATGTACCATTGTGTGTATTGATCATACTTGCTTATCCGTCTGTAGATGGACATTTGGGCTTTTTCTACCCTTTGGCTCTTGTGAATGCTGCTATAAACAGGGGTGTGCAAATTCCCACTTTCAGTTTTTTGGGTTATATACCCAGATGTGGAATTGCTGGATCATACGGTGATTACTGTTTTCCACAGTGGCTGTGCCATCTTACTTTCCCACCAGCAGTGTGCAGGAGTCCTGACTCTCCACATCCAGCATTTGCTGCTCTTGGGGGCTTTGTTGCTTTGGTTTGCTGGTGG
>NW_026667658.1:0-1300 GCF_009828535.3 Hylobates moloch | reverse complement strand
GCAGTGAGCCATGATAGTGCCACTTCAGTTCAGCCTAGGTGACAGAGAGACCCTACCTCAAAAAAAAAAAAAAAACCCAGTCAACTAACTCGACATAGCACAAACCAATATATTATAAATACTCTCATGACAGATATTTTAAACAATGATGTTAATTCAGATAACTGGGTAAGCTACTCGTTTGCTTAGACAAGACGTAAATGTCCTGGCCAGTGAGTTTGAAGTATTTTTATAAGAAAAATTAAGCATGAAGGGCCTTAGTACAAATGTCATACACACCAGAATCTGCGATGTATTGTCTCAAGTCTAGAAGATTCGTGGATATCCAGGTCAGCAGCAACAATGAGCTCACCAAAGCCCAGGCTCCACAGTTTCAGTCTGACATCTCTGGAGAAGTCTTCTCCGGAAAACTCTGCTTTTTAAGTGATTAGACTCACCTAAGAACACTCCCACTTCCTGGGATTGGCTACTGTCTGGAGAAAGAAGTGGAAATGGAAGATTAGGTTACACAGAAGGGTGTAACACTGGGGAAGGATGTAACATGGGGTGATTGGATTTATCAAGTATAGACAATCATGCCTAGGGGATTATAGCTCAACAGAAAGTAGAGGATTTTGGAGTGAGATGCAAGAATCTTAACCTGACATAGGTAGTTCACAGACATTAAAACTGAAACAATTATTTCATTGAGTAATGTTTTATTTCACAAAAAATGCCCTCACAATTAAAAACAATTGCTTTATTATTTTGAACTGAAATGTATCATCTATATTTCCATTAAAGATTTTTTATTTATTCTTCAACAAGTATATACTAATGACAATGAACTAGGTATTAGAAATAAATTATATTAAAATATAATAGACAATTTCAGTCCTGCTAGAACATCCAGACTAGTGAATGAGATGTATCATAATTAAAGAATCACACAAGTAAATATACAATTAGAACTATAAGCTCAATAAATGAGCAGTACATGTTTTGAGGGTCTGTAGTAGGAGGGAGGTGCTGAATGCAAGTTTACACAAGGCTTTCATGAAGATATGAGAGCACTGAGATTGTCTTCCCTATTTTACGACTATTTTCAATGGTGAATTTATGCAAAAATAAAATATGTGTTTTTGATTTTACACCACGGTGAATAATTTTAAATTAGATACTTTACATAAGTATATATGTATGGACATGTAGAAGATGTACAGCATGTATATTTATATTAAAACATGATACAATGTCATAAATCATTATTTAATCGATAATTATGTGTATAATTATCTTTAACAAAGTACATTCAGAAAAC
>NW_026667657.1:0-1300 GCF_009828535.3 Hylobates moloch | reverse complement strand
TGGACTTGGAACTGATGCTGAAGTGGTTTTAGCCTTTAGAGAGTGTTGGGGGGTGATAGAGTGAATGTATTTTGCATGCCAGAGGTACATGAATTTGGAGGGGGCAGAGAGAAAAATGATATGGAGTGAATTGTGTTCCCTAAAATTCATATGCTAAAGTCCTAACTCCCAGCGTGACTATATTTGGAGATAGGGCCTGTAAGTGATTAATTAAGATTAAATGGGTCATAAGGGTGGGACCCTAATCCAAGAGGACTGTTGTCTATAAGAAGAGGAAGGGACTCCAGAGCTCTCTCCGTGTGTGCGCAGAGAAAAGGCCATGTAAGGACATACAGAGAAGCTGCCATCTGCAAGCTGAGGAGAGAGGTCTCACAAAAACCCAATCCTATCAGCACCTAAATTTTGAATTTCCAGCCTCTAGAACTGTGAGAAAATAAACTTATTTTGTTTAAGCCACCCAGTCTGTGATATTTTGTTACAGCAACCTGAGTAGACTAAAATACTATATATAGGAAATTCCAAAGAATTTATAAGAAAGCTATTAAAGTTGAATGAATTCAGCAAAGTTGCTGTTATGAGATCACCACATGAAGATACATCAATCTAAAAGGAAGAAGCCAAGGCAAAATTAATTAATGGTTGTTTTTTTTTTTTTGAGACAGAGTTAGGTTTTTGTTGCCCAGGCTGGAGTGCAATGGCTTGATCGCAGCTCACCGCAACATCTGCCTCCTAGGTTCAAGCAATTCTCCTGCTTCAGCCTCTCGAGTAGCTGGGATTACAAGCATGGGCCACCATGCCCGGCTAATTTTTTTGTACTTTTAGTAGAGACGGGGTTTCTCCATGTTGGTCAGGCTGGTCTCAAATTCCCGACCTCAGGTGATCCACCCACCTTGGCCTCCCAAAGTGCTGGGATTACAGGCGTGACCACCGCACCCGGCCAAAATTAATGTTTAAGTAGAGAGTTTGTTTGGGCCAATCTTGAGGATTACAACCTAGGAGCACAGATTCAAGTTCTCCTGAATATATATGCTGATTAGCAGCAGTTACAAGTGGATTTTTTTCTTTTTTTTTTTTTATTAATTTTTTTTTGCACACAAAACAAACATTTTCTAAAAATACATACAAACAAAAAGATGCATATCAAACATATTAGGAAGGTTGCACATGGGAAGTCGGGGAATAGAAATGGGGGTGGGAATTAAAATAAATGAGAGAGGGACTTTATATGGATCAATGATAATAGCTCAATTCTCTATTTGACAAGAAGGAGAAGGAAGAGGAAGAAAAAGAAAGTGGGATA
>NW_026667656.1:877-1300 GCF_009828535.3 Hylobates moloch | reverse complement strand
TCTGTAGAAACTGCAAGTAGACATTCTGAGCCCAAAGAGGCTTATAGTGGAAAAAGGAATATCTTCAAATAAAAACAACACAGAAGCATTCTGTGAAACTTCTTTCTGTTCTGTGCATTCAACTAGCAGAGTTGAAGCTTACTTTTGATAGAGCAGTTCTGAAACACTCTTTGTGTAGAAACTGCAAGTGGAGATTCTGAGCGCTAAGGGTATTATAGTGGAAAAAGGAATATCTTCAAAGGAAAACTACACAGAAGCATTCTGTGAAACTTCTTACTGTTCTGTGCATTCAACTAACAGAGTTGAAACTTACTTTTGATTGAGCAGTTCTGCAACACTGTTTCTGTAGAAACTGCAAGGGGACATTCGGAGCACAGAGGGGCCTATAGTGGAAAAAGGAATATCTTCAAATAAAAACTACAC
>NW_026667656.1:677-777 GCF_009828535.3 Hylobates moloch | reverse complement strand
TTTCTGTTCTGTGCATTCAACTAGCAGAGTTGAAGCTTACTTTTGATAGAGCAGTTCTGAAACACTCTTTCTGTAGAAACTGCAAGTAGACATTCTGAGC
>NW_026667656.1:0-203 GCF_009828535.3 Hylobates moloch | reverse complement strand
GAAAAAGGAATATCTTCAAAGGAAAACTACACAGAAGCATTCTGTGAAACTTCTTACTGTTCTGTGCATTCAACTAACAGAGTTGAAACTTACTTTTGATTGAGCAGTTCTGCAACACTGTTTCTGTAAAAACTGCAAGGGGACATTCAGAGCACAGAGGGGCCTATACTGGAAAAAGGAATATCTTCAAATAAAAACTACAC
>NW_026667655.1:0-1300 GCF_009828535.3 Hylobates moloch | reverse complement strand
GGGGGCCGATATTCAACATTCTTAAAGAAAAGAATTTTCAACCCAGATTTCCTATCCTGCCAAACTAAGCTTCATAAGTGAAGGAGAAATAAAATACTTTACAGACAAGCAAACGCTGAGTGATTTTGTCACCACCAGGCCTGCCTAAAAGAGCTCCTGAAGGAAGCACTAAACATGGAAAGGAACAACCGGTTCCAGCCACTGCAAAAACATGCCAAATTGTAAAGACCATCGAGGCTAGGAAGAAACAATAGCAACTAACGAGCAAAATAACCAACTAACATCATAATGACAGGATCAGATTCACACATAACAATATTAACTTTAAATGTAAATGGGCTAAATGCTCCAATCAAAAGACACAGACTGGCAAACTGGATAAGGAGTCAGGACCCATCAGTGTGCTGTATTCAGGAAACCCATCTCACGTGCAGAGACACACATAGACTCAAAATAAAGGGATGGAGGAAGATCTATCAAGCAAATGGAAAACAAAAAAAGGCAGGGGTTGCAATCCTAGTCTGTGATAAAATAGACTTTAAACCAACAAAGATCAAAAGAGACAAAGAAGGCCATTACATAATGGTAAAGGGATCAATTCAACAAGAAGAGCTAACTATCCTAAATATATATGCACCCAACACAGGAGCACCCAGATTCATAAAGCAAGTCCTCAGTGACCTACAAAGGGACTTAAACTCCCACACAATAATAATGGGAGATTTTAACACCCCACTGTCAACATTAGACAGATCAACGAGACAGAAAGTTAACAAGGATATCCAGGAATTGAACTCAGCTCTACATAAAGTGGACCTAATAGACATCTACAGAACTCTCCACCCCAAGTCAACAGAATATACATTTTTTTCAGCACCACACCACACCTATTCCAAAATTGACCACATAGTTGGAAGTAAAGCTCTCCTCAGCAAATGTAAAAGAACAGAAATTATAACAAACTGTCTCTCAGACCACAGTGCAATCAAACTAGAACTCAGGATTAAGAAATTCACTCAAAACTGCTCAACTACATGGAAACTGAACAACCTGCTCCTGAATGACTATTGGGTACATAATGAAATGAAGGCAGAAATAAAGATGTTCTTTGAAACCAACGAGAACAAAGACACAACATACCAGAATCTCTGGGACACATTCAAAGCAGTGTGTAGAGGGAAATTTATAGCACTAAATGCCCACAAGAGAAAGCAGGAAAGATCCAAAATTGACACCCTAACATCACAATTAAAAGAACTAGAAAAGCAAGAGCAAACACATTCAAAAGCTAGCAGAAGGC
>NW_026667654.1:0-1300 GCF_009828535.3 Hylobates moloch | reverse complement strand
ATATGCTAGCACTGCACCATTTTTATTATTGTAGTTTTGTGGTATCTTTAGAAATCAGAAAGCACAAGTTCTCCAACTTGGTTTTTCTTTTTTTTTTTTTTTTTTTGAGATGGAGTCTCACTCTGTTGCCCAGGTTGGAGTACAGTGGCATGGTCTTGGCTCACTGCAACCTCCACCTCCCAGGTTCAAGTGATTCTCCTGCCTCAGCCTCCCAAGTAGCTGGGACTACAGGTACATACTACCACACCCGGCTAATTTTTGTATTTTTAGTAAAGACAAGGGTTTCACCACGTTGGCCAGGCTGGTCTTGAACTCCTGACCTCAAGTGATCTGCCCACCTCAGCTCCCCAACGTGCTAGGATTACAGACGCGAGCCACCACGCCCAGCCTGTTTTTCTTTTGATTGCAATAACATATGAATTTTAAGATCAGCCTTTCCATTTCTGCAAAAAAAAAAAAAGTTATTAGGATATTAATAGGGATTTAGACAGCTTTGGGGCAGAATTGCCATTTTAATAATACTAAGTCTTCCAATCTTTGAACATGGGATATTGTGATGGCTAATTTTATGTGTCAACTTGGCTAGACCACAGTACCCAAATATTTAGTTAAATACTATTCTAGATATTTCTGTAAAGGTATTTTTTAGGTGGGATAAGCATTTATATCTGTAGACTTTGAGTCAAACAGATTGCTCTCCATAATGTGAATGGGCCTCATTCAATCAGTTGAAGAGAAAAAAAAACTGAAGTTTCCTAAGAAAAAAAGAATTCTGTCAGCAGAATGCCTTCAGACTCCAGCTGTATGATCAATTCTTCCCTGGGTCCCCAAGCCTGCTGCCCTACCACGAAGGTTTTTTGTTTTTGTTTCTGTTTTTGTTTTGTTTTTTTGAGAAGGAGTCTCGCTCTGTCTCCCAGGCTGGAGTGCAGTGGCGCGATCTCTGCTCACTGCAAGCTCCGCCTCCCATGTTCGGGCCATTCTCCGGCCCGAGTAGCTGGGACTACAGGTGCCTGCCACCATGCCCGGCTAATTCTTTTCTTTTTTTTTTTTTGTATTTTTAGTAGAGACGGGGTTTCACCGTGTTAGCCAGGATGGTCTCGATCTCCTGACCTCGTGATCCGCCCGCCTCAGCCTCCCAAAGTGCTGGGATTACAGGCGTGAGCCACCGCGCCCGGCCACCATGAAGGTTCTAAACTTGTTTCCACAGTTGCAGAAATCAATTCCTGAAAATAAATCCCCCCTCCTATATACATACACACACACACACACACACACACACACACACACACACCCCATTGGC
>NW_026667653.1:0-1301 GCF_009828535.3 Hylobates moloch | reverse complement strand
CGGGAGGGGATAACCCAACCTGAGGGAATTCCCCTAGGCAAGCACCGTTTCTCCATCTCCCATCCTAGGCTCTGAATTCCCCAGCGACTTCAGAGGAAGTTTCTGATAAGCCAAAAACAAAGACACATAATCCAGCGGAAAGCCTCCTGTGGCTCTGACTGGCGAGAATACCCCGGGTGATTTGGACACACGCACCTCTTCCTGGCTGGGTATTTGATGAAGGAAGAAACTCCCTGTGTTATGTAAGATCTGTGTCATCTGATCCATCAGGGTTTCTTGTCCAGATGCTCGGGCTGAAGAGGTACCGTCGGTCCGAGGTCACCGCCTGGCAAGCGAAGGCCATGATGGCGGGTTGGATGGGTCATAGGTCACGGTCATGGGCTCCAGGCCCTCAGACCCCACCTCCAAATGCCTGCTCATCCTGCTAAGGTGTTTATAGCATAAATCGTATTTAACCTTTGGAGTTGTTAGACACAGTCAACATGGTACTTGCATATTTTGAGTACGAGAACCACGTTTAACATCAAGAGATTATCATGTCCTCTCAAGTGGCCATGGTTATAATTTCGTTATTTATTGAAAGAGAAAATTGTGAGAGACTCTAAAACCACTGTAAATTCAGAAACATTTACAGGAGCTTGTGTCTCATTCATCTGAACAGCACGTACGTTTCATTTCGTACCTTTGCAGGACACGTGTGGTTCACCCACGAGGCTTGCTGTGTTCAGGAACTTCCAAATCTTAGGGTGAGGCGGCCACGTCCAGGGGCTGAGGTCCGCTGTGGGAGCCCCTCGGCTGCAGGTGCCAGGGTGGGGATGCGTTCAGACAGCCTGGAGGGGCCGTGGGCCACCCTGTGGGTGCAGATGAGCTTCACATGGGTTGTTGTGCTTTAAATTGTCTCCCAAAAGATGTGCCGAAGGCCCAGTGCCTCTGTGTTTTAGGAAGCAGGGTTGGCGTCTGTGTAATTAGTTAAGAAGAGGTCGTATTGGATTAGGGTGGGCCCCAAATCCAGCGACTGGTGTTCTTAGAAGAAGAAGGAAATGGCTGGACGCAGTGGCTCATGCCTGTAATCCCAGCACTTTGGGAGGCTGAGGCGGGCAGATCATGAGGTCAGGAGTTTGAGACCAGCCTAACCAACATGACAAAACGCCATCTCTACTAAATATACAAAAAGTAGCCAGGCGTGGTGGCGGGTACCTGTAATCCCAGCTACTCAGGAGGCTGAGGCAAGAGAATTGCTTGAACCCGGGAGGCAGAGGTTGCAGTGAGCCGAGATTGTACCACTGCACTCCAGCCTGGGC
>NW_026667652.1:0-1301 GCF_009828535.3 Hylobates moloch | reverse complement strand
TTGTCATTGGAGTGCTGACTCAAAGAACCATCATCATTGGGGTGGTGACTCCCAGAAGCTTCATCATTATCTGGGGAGTGACTCCTAAAAGCTTCATCATCATCAGAGTTGTGACTCCAAGAAGCTTCATCATCATCAGGGTGGTGACTCCCAGAATCTTCATCATCATCATGTTGGAGACCCCCAGACTATTCATCATCCGAGAGGTGAATCCTAGAAGTTTCCTCATTGTGGAGATGTATCCCAGAAGCTTCATCATCGGGTTGCTGTCCCCCAGAAGCTTCATCGTCGAGATGTTGAATCCCAGAAGCTTCATCTTCGGGGTGGTGACTCTCAGAAGCTTCATCATCATCGCGGTGGAGACCCCCAGAAGTTTCATCATCAGGGTGGTGATTCCAGAAACTTCATCATCCTTGTGATGACTCCCAGAAGCCTCTTCATCAGTGTGGTGACTCCCAAAAGCTTCTTCATCGCGTTGGTGAATCCCAGAAACTTCAGCATCCGGGTGGTGATGCTGAGAAGCTTCATCATCATCGGGGTGGTGACTCCCAGAAGCTTCGTCGTCATCGGGGTGGTGACTCACAGAAGATTCATCATCATCGGGGTGGTGACTCCCAGGAGCATCATGTTCAGGGTGGTGTTTCCCAAAATCTTCCTCATCAGGGTGTCGACTCTCAGAAGCTTCAACATCAGGGTGGTGATTCCCAGAAGCTTCATCATCGGGGTGGTGACTCCCAGAATCTTCATCATCTGTGTGTTGACCACCAGAAGCTTCATTTGGATGGTGAATCCCAGAATCTTCATCATCAGGGTGGTGACTCCCAGAAGCTTCATCATCGGATAGGGGACTCCCAGAAGCCTCATCATCGGGGCCGTGAATCCCAGAAGGTTCATCCTCATCGGGATGGTGACTCCCAGAAGCTTCGTCATCGAGGTGGTGACTCACTGAACCTTCGTCATTTGGGTGGTGTCTCCCAGAAGCTTCATCATCATTGGGGAGGTGGCTCCTAGAAGCTTCATCTTCATCAGTGTGTGGACTCCCAGAAACTTCATCATCATCTGGGTGGATAGTCCTAAAATCTTCATCATCGTGGTGGTGACTCCCACAATCTTCATCATGGGATTGGTGAATCCTAGAAGTTTCATCATTGGGATGAGGAATCCCAGAAGCTTCACCATCGGGTTGGTGACTTCCAGAGGCTTCATCATCGGGGTGGTGAATCCCAGAATCTTCATCATCGCAGTGGTGATTCCCACAAACTTCATCATTGGGGTGATGATTCCAAGAAGTTTCATCATCG
>NW_026667651.1:0-1301 GCF_009828535.3 Hylobates moloch | reverse complement strand
AGTAGTGCCACCAGCATTTTGCCATTTGTTCACGGAGACATAATGAGGTTTTGGCAAATGCCTCATGAAAATCCACATGCTAGGCTGGGCACGGTGGCTCATGCCTGTAATCCCAGCACTTTGGGAGGCCGAGGTGGGCAGATCACGAGGTCAGGAGATCGAGACCATCCTGGCTAACACAGTGAAACCCCGTCTCTACTAAAAATACAAAAAATTAGCCGGGCAAGGTGGCGGGTGCCTGTAGTCCCAGCTACGCGGGAGGCTGAGGCAGGAGAATGGCGTGAACCCCGGGGGACAGAGCCTGCAGTGAGCCGAGATCGTGCCACTGCACTCCAGCCTGGGTGAAAGAGCCAGACTCCGTCTCAAAAAAAAAAAAAAAAAAAAAAAGAAAATCCACATGCTCCATGGGTCCAGTAATCCCCTCAGTCATTCATAAATAAACAAACAAATAAATAAGGTGATTTTGGTACAATTTGTTCTTTGTAAACGTCTGATGCCTTTTTGTGAGCACTGTTTTATTTTCGAAGTCCTCATGTACCATCTTCTTGATGTTCCCGTCTAGAAACTCTCCTAGAATTTCCACCAAGCTCACCAACTTATAGCTTATGACTTCGATTTTGTTTCTCTATTTGGAAATGAAAATATTTTCCTGTATCCTGACCCTCCCCAATCTCCTCAATGTCTCTAAGACCCTCTAAGCTGTTCAAACAGATTAAGCTCCCCTAGGACCCTTACATGTTAAGAAAAAAAAAGTTAATAACGTGAGAGAAGTACTTAACAATATCTATGACTCAAGGTAGCATGGGTGTTGTTTGTCCAACATCCTCTCCTCTGAGGATCTGCACCAGACTGTGATAGCAACTCATTACCATTCTCCCTTCTATGCTCTTCCATGTATCAAAGGGGCCAGAAACCTGTGACTGCAAGCCACATATCCCAGAATCTCTGAAAACTAGTCTGCCAGTGTGAGGAATTTACACAAGTTTTGGAATACCAGAATTAGGTAAGTAGGAAGGTAACTAGGAAGATAGATGATTGATAGAGAATCACTGGTCCTTTGGAAACAGCAAGAAGATGTATGAACTTCAGTAGACGTGAGACTCTGAGAGGCCTCTAGGCATTTTCCTGTGACTCACTCACCACAGTACTGAAGATATCTGTCATTGCCAGCAGTTTCCTGAGGCCCTCCACCTTCCCGTTTCCTTGAAAACTAGCAGCATACAAAGATTAGTTGTGACTTTTCCTGATTTATTTCCCTCTGCCCCTTACTGTAGTTTTTTTTTTTTTTTTTTTTTTTTTTT
>NW_026667650.1:0-1301 GCF_009828535.3 Hylobates moloch | reverse complement strand
CAAAGAAGACATATCTGATCAAATTGTCAAAAGTCAAAGAGAATTTTAAAAGCAGCAAGATAAAAAACGATCCTCACATGCAAGGGAACTCCTTTAACCTATCAGTGAATTTCTCAGCAGAAACTTTGCAGGTCTAGAGAGAATGGAATAATGTATTTATTTAAAGTGCTGAAAGAAAAAAATTGTAAACCAAGAATACTTTATCTGACAAAGCTGTTCTTCAGAAATTAAGGAGGTATGAAGACTTTCCCAGAAAAGAAAAGCAGAGGGAGTTAACCACCACTAAACCTGCCTTACAAAAAAATGAAAGAGAATTCTTCAAAATGAAATGAAAGGATGCTAATTAGTAACATGAAAACATATAAATTATAAAACTCACCAGTAAAATGCTGTCATTGAGGATACTTGTAGAGCTCTTTCTGGTCTGTGAAGCAAATTTTGATTGATCTGGAGCTTTGGTATAAAGCTTATACACACATTATGTTACTGGGGTCCTCTGAACAATCCTGTGAAGTATGTAGAGCACATAATATTCTCTATTTGCAATGAGAAAACAAAGACTCAGAGAAAATAATGGACTTGCTCACAGCCATGCTGGTGGAAAATGATAGGGTGGCAGAGTGGAGATTCTACTCCAAATGCACTGTACCAGTGGTTTCCGACTATTTTGACTGCAACTTAGAGGAAGAAGTACATTTTAAATTTTGACCCAGAATGTACACGTGTGCACATACACACAATGAAATAAAAAAAAGAAAGATTTATCCTATAGCATCAGGGACTGGTTTTGTGGCAGACAGGTTTTGCACGACCAGGAGACCGGTGATGGTTTCAGGATGATTCAAGCTCATTTACACTTATTGTGTACTCTGTTTAATAATTATACAACTCACCATAATGTAGGAGCCCTGGGCTTGTTTTCTTGCAGCTAGATGGTCCATCTTGAGGGTATGGGAGACAGTTACAGACCATCACGCATTAGATTCTCATAAGGAGCAGATAACCTAGATTCTTCGTGTGCACAGTTCACAATAGTGTTTGTGCTCCTATGAGAATCTGATGCTGCCACTGATCTGACGGGAGGCGGAGCTCATGTGGTAATGCAAATTATGGAGAGTGGCTGTAGATACAGATGAAGCTTCACTCACTCACCCGCCTTTCACTTCCTGCTCTGTGGCCCAGGTCCTAACAGTCCACAGACCCGTATCAGTCTGTGGCCCATGTATTGGGAACACCTGGCCCACAGGACCAAATATGATTTACTTATACTTTGTTTCCTTACCTCTGTGGGGAAACATTTT
>NW_026667649.1:0-1301 GCF_009828535.3 Hylobates moloch | reverse complement strand
ATTTATTTTTGTTTGGGTGTGATGGCAACACATTCTCTCAGACTTTCTTTAATTGAAAATATACTTTTCTCATCTTCAGTTCTGAGGGCAGCTTCAGCAAGTTCAGAATTCTAGGGACACCTTCGACTTTGAACAGCATGAAGTCTCTGCTAAGCAGTGCTCTAGGCACCATCTAACATATTATTATATCTAATTGTGTCAAATCTGTCATCAGCCATAGACCCCTTTGACAGATGCTTCTTGTTGCTTCAGTTCTAAGTATTTCATAGTCTTCAGAGATATGGAGAAGTAGCAGTGCTAGCAACAGTACCAGTAAAACCAGGATAGGCCCTAAAATAATTAAGAAGCCATTGCATGCACACACATGAACGTTTGACTTCAGCTAAAATGCTTTCAAGTGTACTATTTTATCTTTACACAAGGTTATAATACAAATTAAGATTTTAAAAATATTTTCACTTTATATATGTGAAAACTGCAGCTCAAAGAATTTAACAGACATGACTGAAATCCCATAACTAGGTAAAGATGGTCAAATCTGGAGCCCACATGTCTCGGTCCCCCCACACCCTGTTGCAGAGAGTGCGAGGCTTCACCAGGAAGCTCTTTCGGCTCAAGAATTAGCTCTGGGGAAGTGCAGCAGGCAGGCCTGCTTTGCATCCTTTCTCCAGCAGAAATCCTATGTTTGTTTCAAGTTTCTAGTTCTTTTTGTTTTGTTTTGTTTCTTACCAGCATGGCTCTCGAGTTATTTACACAATTTAATTTTAAAAGAGACAGTCCCCATCACTAAGCTTCCTTGGAAACTTATCATGCAAAAAAATAAAAATAATAAATTCTGGTAGATGAGAAACTTCTGCAAAATTATTTTATATATATAATTGTAACTAAATAAATATGTGTATTACAGTAATCATTTATTACTGTTATTTTCTTGCCAGATTTGAAGGCAATTTTTTAAAGCTCTCCACATGTAGTTTACTGTGGACCAAACACTGGCAGCTTCAGGCTTACAATCTGCTGGCAAACCCTTCTTACTTAGTTCCTTCACTTGAAGAATGTGAGCATGCACTGCTTATGTGCCTGGCAAGCATGCAAACCACTCAGGAGAAGGACAGTGGCCACTCAGGTCATCAGGTGAACTTGTGACGGGGCCATCAAGAGTCTGCACGTGAGCTCCAGAGAATGAAATTCCCACTATCAACCTATTTTCCGTTTCCACCCAATGCCCTGCCCCTGCTCCAAATCAAGGTCTCTGCCTCTTAGAAATGCTTGATTTTCAGTATTGCTAAACAGGGGTCAAA
>NW_026667648.1:0-1301 GCF_009828535.3 Hylobates moloch | reverse complement strand
TTTGACCCCTGTTTAGCAATACTGAAAATCAAGCATTTCTAAGAGGCGGAGACCTTGATTTGGAGCAGGGGCGGGGCACTGGGTGGAAATGGAAAATAGGTTGATAGTGGGAATTTCATTCTCTGGAGCTCACGTGCAGACTCCTGATGGCCCCGTCACAAGTTCACCTGATGACCTGAGTGGCCACTGTCCTTCTCCTGAGTGCGTTGCATGCTTGCCAGGCACATAAGCAGTGCATGCTCACATTCTTCAAGTGAAGGAACTAAGTAAGAAGGGTTTGTCAGCATATTGTAAGCCTGAAGCTGCCAGTGTTTGGTCCACAGTAAACTACACGTGGAGAGCTTTAAAAAATTGCCTTCAAATCTGGCAAGAAAATTACAGTAATAAATCATTACTGTAATACACATATTTATTTAGTTACAATTATATATATAAAATAATTTTGCAGAAGTTTCTCATCTACCAGCATTTATTATTTTTATTTTTTTGCATGATAAGTTTCCAAGGAAGCTTAGTGATGAGGACTGTCTCTTTTAAAATTAAATTGTGTAAATAACTCCCAGAGCCATGCTGGTAAGAAAGAAAACAAAACAAAAAGAACTAGAAACTTGAAACAAACATAGGATTTCTGCTGGAAAAAGGATGCAAAGCAGGCCTGCCTGCTGCACTTCCCCAGAGCTAATCCTTGAGCCGAAAGAGTTTCCTGGTGAAGCCTCGCACTCTCTGTAACAGGGTGTGGGGGGCCGAGACATGTGGGCTACAGATTTGGCCATCTTTACCTAGTTATGGGATCTCAGTCATGTCTGTTAAATTCTTTGTGCTGCAGTTTTCACGTATATAAAGTGAAAATATTTTTAAAATTTTAATTTGTATTATAACCTTGTGTAAAGATAAAGTAGTACACTTGAAAGCATTTTAGCTGAAGTCAAACGTTCATGTGTGTGCATGCAATGGCTTCTTAATTATTTTAGAGCCTATCCTGGTTTTACTGGTACTGTTGCTAGCACTGCTACTTCTCCATATCTCTGAAGACTATGAAATACTTAGAACTGAAGCAACAAGAAGCACCTGTCAAAGGGTTCTATGGCCGATGACAGATTTGACACAACTAGATATAATAATATGTTAGATGGTGCCTAGAGTACTGCTGAGCAGAGACTTCACGCTGTTCAAAGTCAAAGGTGTCCCTAGAATTCTGAACTTGCTGAAGCCACCCTCAGAACTGAAGTTGAGAAAAGTACATTTTCAATTAAGGAAAGTCTGAGAGAATGTGTTGCCATCACACCCAAACAAAAATAAAT
>NW_026667647.1:0-1302 GCF_009828535.3 Hylobates moloch | reverse complement strand
GGAGCGCTATGGGGCCTATAGTGGAGAAAGAACATCTTCAAATAAAAACTACACAGAAGCATTCTGCGAAACTTCTTTCTGATCTTTGCCTTCAACTAGCATAGTTGAACCTTACTATTGATTGGGAAGTTGTGAAACTCTCTTTCTGTAGAAACTGCATGCGGACATTCGGAGCGCTAAGGGGATCATAGTGGAAAATGGTATATCTTCAAATAAAAACTACACAGCAGCATTCTGCCAAACTTCTTTCTGTCCCGTGCACTCAACTAACAGAGTTGCAACTTACTTTTGATTGAGAAGTTCTGTAACTCTCTTTCTCTAGAAACTGCAAGCGGACATTCGGAGCACTAAGGGGCCTATAGTGGAAAAAGGAAGATCTTCAAATAAAAACTACACAGAAGCATTCTGTGAAACTTCTTTCTGATCTGTGCCTTCAACTAACAGAGTTGAACCTTACTTTTGATTGAGAAGCTCTGAAACTCTCTTTCTGTAGAAACTGCAAGCGGACATTCGGTGGGCTGAGGGGCCTATAGTGGAAAAAGGAATATCTTCAAATAAAAACTGCACAGAAGCATTCTGCGAAACTTCTTTCTGATCTGTGCATTCAACTGGTAGAGTTGAACTTTACTTTTGATTGAGGAGTTTTGAAACACTCTTCTGTAGAAACTGCACGGGGACATTCGGAGCGCTAAGGGGTCTATAGTGAAAAAAGGAATATCTTCAAATAAAAACTACACAGAATCATTCTGCCAAAATTCTTTCTGTTCTGTGCATTCAACTAACAGAGTTGAACCTTACTGTTGATTCAGAAGTTCTGAAACAGTCTTTCTGTAGAAATTGCAAGCGGACATTCCGGGCGTTAAGTGGCCTATAGTGGAAAAAGGTTTAGCTTCAAATAAAAATTACACAGAATCATTCTGATAAACTTCTTTCTGTTCTGTGCATTCAACTAACAGAGTTCAAACCTACTGTTGATTGAGAAGTTCTGATACACTCTTTCTGTGGAAACTGCAAGCGGACATAAGGAGCGCTAAGGGGGCTATAGTGGAAAAAGGAACGTCTTCAAATAAAAACAACACAGAAGCATTCTGCGAAACTTCTTTCTGATCTTTGCATTCAGCTAGCAGAGTTGAACCTTACTTTTGATTGAGAAGTTGTGAAACTCTCTTTCTGTAGAAACTGCAAGGGCATATTCAGAGCGCTAAGGGGATTATATTGGAAAAAGGAATATCTTCAAATAAAGGCTACACAGAAGCATTCTGCCAAACTTCTTTCTGTTCTGTGCATTCCAACAACGGAGTT
>NW_026667646.1:0-1302 GCF_009828535.3 Hylobates moloch | reverse complement strand
CTGCTTTCTCTTGTGGGCATTTAGTGCTGTAAATTTCCCTCTACACACTGCTTTGAACGTGTCCCAGAGATTCTGGTATATTGTGTCTTTGTTCTCGTTGGTTTCAAACAACATCTTTATTTCTGCCTTTATTTCATTATGTACCCAATAGTCATTCAGGAGCAGGTTGTTCAGTTTCCATGTAGTTGAGCGGTTTTGAGTGAGTTTCTTAATCCTGAGTTCTAGTTTGATTGCACTGTGGTCTGAGAGACAGTTTGTTATAATTTCTGTTCTTTTACATTTGCTGAGGAGAGCTTTACTTCCAACTATGTGGTCAATTTTGGAATAGGTGTGGTGTGGTGCTGAAAAAAATGTATATTCTGTTGACTTGGGGTGGAGAGTTCTGTAGATGTCTATTAGGTCCACTTTATGTAGAGCTGAGTTCAATTCCTGGATATCCTTGTTAACTTTCTGTCTCGTTGATCTGTCTAATGCTGACAGTGGGGTGTTAAAATCTCCCATTATTATTGTGTGGGAGTTTAAGTCCCTTTGTAGGTCACTGAGGACTTGCTTTATGAATCTGGGTGCTCCTGTGTTGGGTGCATATATATTTAGGATATTTAGCTCTTCTTGTTGAATTGATCCCTTTACCATTATGTAATGGCCTTCTTTGTCTCTTATGATCTTTGTTGGTTTAAAGTCTATTTTATCAGAGACTAGGATTGCAACCCCTGCCTTTTTTTGTTTTCCAGTTGCTTGATAGATCTTCCTCCATCCCTTTATTTTGAGTCTATGTGTGTCTCTGCACGTGAGATGGGTTTCCTGAATACAGCACACTGATGGGTCCTGACTCCTTATCCAGTTTGCCAGTCTGTGTCTTTTGATTGGAGCATTTAGCCCATTTACATTTAACGTTAATATTGTTATGTGTGAATCTGATCCTGTCATTATGATGTTAGTTGGTTATTTTGCTCGTTAGTTGCTATAGTTTCTTCCTAGCCTCGATGGTCTTTACAATTTGGCATGTTTTTGCAGTGGCTGGTACCGGTTGTTCCTTTCCATGTTTAGTGCTTCCTTCAGGAGCTCTTTTAGGGCAGGCCTGGTGGTGACAAAATCACTCAGCGTTTGCTTGTCTGTAAAGTATTTTATTTCTCCTTCACTTATGAAGCTTAGTTTGGCGGGATAGCAAATTCTGGGTTGAAAATTCTTTTCTTTAAGAATGTTGAATATCGGCCCCCACTCTCTTCTGGCTTGTAGAGTTTCTGCTGAGAGATCAGCTGTTAGTCTGATGGGCTTCCCTTTGTGGGTAACCCGACCTTTCTC
>NW_026667645.1:314-1302 GCF_009828535.3 Hylobates moloch | reverse complement strand
ATTTGCTATTGAGTTATTTGACTACCTTGTATATTCAGGATATCGATTTCCCGTCCAGTGAATAGTTGGTAAATATTTTTTCTCATTCTGTCAGTTGGGTTTTCACTCCATTGATTGTTTCCTTTGCTGTGCAGAAGCTTTGCAGTTTAATATAATTCCAGTTGTTGATTTTTGCTTTTGTGGACTAGCTTTTTGTGATTTTATTCATACAATTTTTTCTCAGATTAATGTCCTGGAGCATCTCTCCTTTGTTTTCTTCTAGTAGATTTGTTCTTTCAGGTTTTACATTAAAGTTTTCAATCTATTTTGAGTTGATTTTGCATAGGGTGAGAGGTGAGGGTGTAATTTTATTCCCTGCATGTAAATATCCAGTTTTGCCAGTAGTGTTAATTGAAAAGACTGTCCTTTCCCCAATAAATACTGTTGCTACCTTTGTCAAAATTCAGTTGGCTGTAGAGAGGTGTAACAGTTTCCGGGTTCTCTGATCTGTTCCGCTGGTTTACTTGTCTATTTTGACACCAGTACCATGCTGCTTTGCTTACTGTAGATTTGTAGTATACTACATGTTGTCGTGTAAGTGTTAAATGTGTAGGATTAATTGGAAAACCCTTGTTGTAAAGGTCATGTTTGTAGTCCTTTTCAAATCTTCAATGAGCAGACTGGATTTGAAAAGTGTTCAAATAGATCTTATCAGCTGGTAAATACTCCCAGGAAGTAGGGACTTTGGTCACTGTGAAGAAATACAGGGAATAAAGATAAACTGGTGGTTATGCTTCCATTAATTACATCTCTGAATTCTTTAAAGAAAAAATTCAGGCCGGGCGTGGTGGCTCACGCCTGTAATCCCAGCACTTTGGGAGGCCGAGGTGGGGGATCACGAGGTCAGGACATCAAGATCATCCTGGCTAACACGGTGAAACCCCGTCTCTACTAAAAATACAAAAAAATTAGCCGAGCGTGGTGGCGGGCGCCTGTAGTCCCAGCTACT
>NW_026667645.1:0-214 GCF_009828535.3 Hylobates moloch | reverse complement strand
AAATTAGCCGGGCGTGGTGGTGGGCGCCTGTAGTCCCAGTTACTCAGGAGGCTGAGGCAGGAGAATGGCATGAACCTGGAAGGCAGAGCTCCAGTAAGCAGAGATCACACCACTGCACTCCAGCCTGGGCAACAGAGCGAGAGTCTGTGTCTAAAAAAAAAAAAAAGAAAAAAAAATTCGAGTGTTTACTTTCTTTTTTGGTTTAAGTAAAAAT
>NW_026667644.1:0-1302 GCF_009828535.3 Hylobates moloch | reverse complement strand
GGCTTAGTGGAAATATATGTGGTCTATTTTTTTCTTACAGTTGAACACGGTGAACATTGTTATTTTACAATTCTAAGAAATAACGTTGATAAGGTAAGTGCAAGCAATGATGGAAATAGCATAAGATTTTCTTTCCCTAAATAAGAGTTGGACAGATTTACTTTTTGCCTTCTATAAATGTAGCTAATTTAAATTTATATCGTCAGTCTAGCAATGAGGTAGGCATTACATGTAGATGATTCTTTCTCCAAGGTTTTGAAGTCAGGAGCAAAAGTTACAAAATAATTTGTGTGTCTAGGGATACATAGGAAAATTAGTCTCTTTACTTTATCATTATACTTTCTATTGAGGTTTAATACTGAAATAACTATGGAAAGTGAAATAGAAGAGACTCTTAATGTAAAAAAGTGTGAAAACTATATAAGGGAAGGCTAGTTTTTGAGTCAAAAGCTAGAATTTGGACGTTAAAAGTGGCACAGCCTGGTAGCTGGTGAGTAGGGCACATTTTATGTACCGGAACATAGCAAACAAAATCAGTCTTCCTACCAGGTGAGAAAAAAATGCCTAAATTGTGTCTTGCACACCTGCTGAAAAAGAGACGGAAAGCCTATGGGAACAGGACATTTAGGCCATCCTGTTGAGAGGACCAGGACTAGTAAAGAGGATCTCTTACTAATGAATTAGAAAAGCAGCAGCAGAGAGGAAATCATGAAGAAATAGTGTAATAGGACCAGAGATGTTAGTAGGTAAGGAACAGAAAGGGCATCAAAATAATCCTCAGTGTTTTCATGTTGAGACACATTCCTTCCTCTCCCTACCTCACTCCTCATTTCCCACTTCTCTCTCTTGCTTCTCTATATCTTTACCACATACTTTCTTTATCCTTTAGCTTTAGATGTCTGTCTTAAGTTGATATCTATTCATTTTCATGCCTCTACCCACTTTCCCAAAACATAAGAATCTCTTTAGCTGTGTAAAGAAAGGTAGTAACATAAATCTGGATAATAATTGGAAATTGTGGAACAAGAAGAAGGTCATTCTCACAAGTGAGAAGTGAGGGGGAAATTTTAAGAGAGTCAAACTGCTACCTTAAGAAATACAGTAGAGATGAGAGTGAATTTTGAAATTAAAGAAATTGGCATGTAATTGATCTTTATTTTAAAAGGAGCAGGTGTTTTTGGTAGGAACTACATGATAGGATTGATTCAGCATTTGGGGTCACCAGGCCTCACTTAGTAGAGAAGAGCAAATGCGTGAGAAGGTCATCCTCTGGGTTTTGAGAATACAACTTCAGGCTCTATT
>NW_026667643.1:0-1303 GCF_009828535.3 Hylobates moloch | reverse complement strand
CTGGGTGGATTGTAGTGGCACTATGTCAGCTGAAATTTTATTTCACCTTTCCATTCAATTTCATTCCATTCCATTCCATTCCATTCCATTCCATTCCATTCCTTTCCATTCCATTCCATCCCATTCCGTTCCATTTCATTTTGTTCCATTCCATTCCATTCCATTCCATTCCATTCCATTCCATTCCATTCCACTCCAATCTGTTCCTTTCCATTTCACTCCATTCCGTTCCATTCCATTCCTTTGTACTCCATTCCGTTCCATTCCATTCCATTCAATTCTATTCCATTCCTTCCCACTGCATTCCATTCCATTCTACACTGTTCTATTCTATTTCTTTCTTTCAACAATTCTCAGCCTGTCACCCTGGGTGGATTGTAGTGGCACTATGTCAGCTGAAATTTTATTTCACCGTTCCATTCAATTTCATTCCATTCCTTTCCATTCCATTCCATTCCTTTCCATTCCATTCCATCCCATTCCGTTCCATTTCATTTTGTTCCATTCCATTCCATTCCATTCCATTGCATTCCATTCAATTCCGTTCCATTCCATTTCATTCCATCAGATCCCATCCCGTTCCATTCCCTTGCATTCATTCCATTCCATTCCACACTAATCTATTCTATTCCTTTCTTTCAACAAGTTCTAAATCTTTCACCCTGGCTGGATTACAGTGGCACAATGACAGCTCTCAATATATTTCACCTTTCTCTTTATTCTCTTCCTTTCCTTCCTTCCTTTCCGTCCTTTTTTCCTTCCTTTCTTCTTTCATTCCCATCCCGTTCCATTCCCTTGCATTCATTCCATTCCATTCCATTCCATTCCACACTAATCTATTCTATTCCTTTCTTTCAACAAGCTCTAAATCTTTCACCCTGGCTGGATTACAGTGGTACAATGACAGCTCTCAATATATTTCACAGTTCCATTCCATTCCATTCCATTCCATTCCATTCCCTTCAATTGCACTCCGTTCCATTCCATTCCATTCCATTCCATTCCGTTGGATTCCATTCCATTGCACTCCTTTCTGTTCCATTCCATTCCATTCCATTCCGGTCCCTTCTTTTCCATTGCACTCCATTCCATTCCATTCCATTCCATTCCATTCCATTCCATTCCATTCCATTCCATTCCGTTCTGTAGCATTCCATTCCATTCCATTCCATTCCATTCCTTTCCATTCCATTTCATTTTGTTCCAGTACATTCCATTCCATTCCGTTCCTTTCCATTCCATTCCATTCCACGCCATTCCTTTCCATTCCGTTCCATTCCATTCCATTTTTTCCATTCTTTTC
>NW_026667642.1:0-1303 GCF_009828535.3 Hylobates moloch | reverse complement strand
GTGTGTGTGTATGTATGAAATTGTAGGAAAGTAAAATTTCGTATCTTATAGACACAGCATGTTAACATGTTGGTACCTATCCTCCTGAGATGTAAAACTTTACATGGATAGATGTGTGCATTTACAGTTGTACACAAAGAGAAACGTATTCGCTAGGCTCTTTAGTTTTCTGTAGTTTCATTCAACACTATCTGGTTTATATGGATGATTACAAATATAATGCTATGGTGAAGGTTCTTCTCTATCACTTTGACACTTCCTTGATTATCAACCCTTGGCATATTCTTAGAATAGGATTTTATTTTAGAATTAAGATCCTTGTTTTAGGACTCTAGCCTATTAACACACAGAGCCAATAATTATTCAGAATGGTTGGGTTAATTCACATTCCCACAGATGGGACATCAAATGTCCAGGCTGCACAGCCTCATTAACACTAGATTTTCTGGACATTTTATATAGTATTTCATCTGATATAAAAAGTAGAATTCTAATTTAATTATGGTTGTTAATTTATTTTTATATTTTTAGTGATTATGAAAATGTTTAACTATATGAAAAGCCAGGAAAGTGTTGTTTTTTTTTTTTAAGGTAGTACTTCAGAAATATTTGTGATACTTAATTTTTAAAAATTCACTCTAAAAGAATCTTGAAATGTCTCTTTAATGAAATAGGACATAAATACTCATCACATTAGTGGAAAATATGTGTTTAAAATTAAAATCTCTGCAGAAATCCTGTAAATATTAATAAATTTTTTAAAAATTGACATCTTCAAAATATAAATGTTCTAAACTTATAATCAGTTAAATATGTCTCTATTAATACATATAGATACATATATCTAAATAAATTTGAAGACTTCAAATTCCAGGTACAATATAATTTTTTTCTATCCTGTGATTCGTCATTCAGGATTTTGTAATTTGAACAGAAATATTTTGCCCTAACCACATGTCTTTTCTCTTACCTAAAAATGTTATTTTATGAAAAATTGTTTTAAAGGTCAGTTTGCATGTTGGAAAGCATCTTGTACAATGTTACATATTTCATATTTGGCTGTGTTGTTTTAACTGTGTAAATGTGGTTTAAATCTATGATGCTCTTTAGTGCCGATCATGAGGCAAAGCAAATTTATCTGTATGAAAGGCTCCTGTTAATTTTTAACTTTCAAAAGATTAGATACATTCACCCTCTTCTGAATTTTAATTCCTGATGCAAAGCTTATGAAATCTCGAGAGGATAATGAATCAGCTTCTGATTATATTCTGGAATCACGATTTGATCACCCATCCAAGAATGC
>NW_026667641.1:0-1303 GCF_009828535.3 Hylobates moloch | reverse complement strand
TTGTATTTTTAGTAGAGACAGGGTTTCACTGTGTTAGCCAGGATGGTCTCGATCTCCTGACCACGTGATCCACCTGCCTTGTCCTCTGAAAGAACTGGGATTACAGGTGTGAGCCACCACGCCCAGCCTACTCCTAATACTTTTGTATCACCCTGATATATATTATCTCATGCCATCCACACACAAATCCTATGAAACAAGTCAGATACATATTTCCTTTCTGTAGGATACAGACACCAATAGGTAAAATGACATTATCAATACTTTTTTTTTTTTTGAGACGGAGTCTTGCTCTGTCACCAGGCTGGAGATCTCCGCTCACTGCAATCTCCGCCTCCTGGGTTCAAGCGATTCTCTTGTCTCAGTCTCCTGAATAGCTGGGATTACAGGCGGGCGCCACCATGACCGGCTAATTTTTGTAGGTTTTTTTTTTTTTTTTTCAGTAGAGATGAGGTTTCACCATGTTGGCCAGAGTGGTCTCGAACTCCTGACCTCAGGTGATCCGCCCACGTGGGCCTCCTAAAGTGCTGGGATTACAGGCGTCAGCCAGCCACTGCACCCAGCCTTTCTTTTTTTTTTTTTTTTTTTGAGGTGAAGTCTCGCTGTGTCACCCAGGCTGGAGTGCAATGGCACGATCCTGGCTCACTGCAACCTCCGCCTCCCGGGTTCAAGTGCTTCTCCTGCCTCTGCCTCCCGAGTGGCTGAAATTACAGGTACCCGCCACCATGCTTAACTTTTTTTTTCTTTTTTTTTAAGACAGAGTCCAGCTCTGTCACCCAAGTTGGAGTGCAGTTGCGCGATCTCGGCTCATTGTAACCTCCACCTCCTGGTTTCAAGTAATTCTCTTGCCTCAGCCACTGGGATTCAGGAGTGTGCCACCATGCCCAGCTAATTTTTGTATGTTTAGTAGAGACAGGGTTTCACCATGTTGGCCAGGCTGGTCTCGAACTCCTGACCTCAAGTGATCCGCCCGCCTAGGCCTCCCAAAGTGCTAGGATTACAGGCGTGAGCCACTGCGCCCAGCGGACATTATCAATAAGGTTTGTTGATAAATCAAAACCATGTAAACAGTATGTTTTCACATGTATTATAAACGTTAAGGGAACCAGGAAAAATTAACAGTTGATCTGAGGTCCTGGAATTACGGATAACATTTAAATTCCCCCGCGCCGGTTGCACTTAAATGATTTTACCTCTACACATACCGAAATTTGAGAAACAAATGATAGCTCATGTTTTCCAAACCCTCCGTAGTGTTATTTCTCTAATAATATAACTTTAATTATAAATGCTTTTTTTTTTT
>NW_026667640.1:0-1303 GCF_009828535.3 Hylobates moloch | reverse complement strand
TCTTCACTAAGCTTAATCATTTCTAGCTCTGGACTTCAAGTGACAGATGTGCAATTCTTCCTTTCACTTGAACTCTTTAAGGCCACTGTGGTTACTAATTAACACCCCCGGTTGGTGTCAGCCTCCTCCCTCCTCAATCGAGTTCACCCACACCCGGGCGTGGGGAACGGGGCTTCCCGCACCCCACACGCCCTGCACGCCTGGGGATCTCCCACAGGGGGCTTTCGTGAGCCAGGGAGCAAGTGAAGTTCCCCCGCTCCAGCCCAGCCAGGCTGCGCAGGCAGAAGGAATCTCTCAACCTGCCCTGGCACGCAGGGATTTTGTGTTCGCTTCCCTGGTTCCTCTGGAAGTAGGACTGTCCCACCATCAGACTCCTCGGTGGCCTCTACACCCCAGTAAATGCCAGGAGGACCAGGACCCGCAGGACCGTGGCCTGCTGGGTGCATGCTCAGTGGGACAACTTGGGCCCCCTCAAGCTGAGTCACAGGGGCAAGGCGTGTTTGTGCCACCCACGTCCCACCAGAGTCCGCGGTGGTGTTGGAGCCCTAGATCGCCAGGGTGGCATGGTAAGCCGAAGACGGGGCACATCCACCTCCGAAGCTCGCGACCCAGGAGGCCTCCGAGTCAAGCACAGATGAAAGCCATCCAGGCACCTCCCAACCACTCAGGAGCCGGGGCGCTCCTCTACACTCACCCCCAGCCTATTAGATGAGATCCTGTCAACCCCAGAGTTTCAGCAAAAGTCACAACCTTTCCTAGATCCAGCGCCACTGGGTTAGCTGAAGGACGTGGAAGAGCCCGCTCCGCTGGAACCACTCCTCAGCCAGGAAGAACACGGGCTCTACTGGAGGAGCTTTAGGACGCGGGGTTGGGGCGGGTTGGGGGCAGGGAGGCGGTCTCTCTTTCGCGGTGAACCTCTGAGTCTGTATGGAGAGGCGTGTCTTCCCTTCCAGCTGACCTGCCTAGGATCCCTGAGTTCCAGGTCCCATGAGAGACTCCACTCAGAGGAGGGCTGTCATTCTTTCCTGAGCATCACGGGGATCCCAGGGCCCGTCCAGGTAGCGGGAGGCTGTCTACTGCTCATGCGCGGGTTAGCAGGCAGCAGCCTAGGTTTTCTAACTAGCCAAGGCGGAGCTCTCATCCCTTCCCTCTTGGCCCCCGCCGCGTTCTTCGGTGGGGCTGGCGGAGACCATCCCGGGAAACACTGGCCCAGGCAGGCGCCAGTCCTGCTCTTCTTTCCACGCCCTTTCTACGCGGGAGGGAACTCAGGCAGAGATGGGGAGAGGAAGGGAGACAGATAGGG
>NW_026667639.1:0-1303 GCF_009828535.3 Hylobates moloch | reverse complement strand
TGATGGGTTATTCCTAAAGGTAAATTTGTGTTTTAATTTAATTCTTCAATGTACCTTTTGCCTGTGAATAATGCCATTTTAGTGAATTTTACATTAGTTAAAAAAAAATCCTGATGATGGTCTTTAAATCCAGGTTTCAGAGGGAAAAAAGAAGGTCTCTTGTTATCATAAGGGAGGGAGAAAGAACAGGAAGGGGGTGCACTGCTTTAGAGGGTAAGGACAGACAACGGCTGAGGATGGAAAAAATAGATGGTTAGATGGAGATTTGTGTGTGTGTGTGGAATCCTAGGGATCTGTTGAAGTGAAACTTCAATAATCCTGCACAAATCATCATATTCTCCGTGCAACTGAATTTCTTACAGAGGCTGGTAAATGGGGTTAAATTCTGCGTTAAGGTTGCACAGAGGTTAAAAGAACAAAGCTTAACAGCAAGGATTATTTTAAATTTATTTTAATGAGAAAAACTATACTTTCCATACACAAAAGTAAACTGTTCAAATTGTATATTATTTAATTCATTTTTTTTTTATACTTTAGGTTTTAGGGTACATGTGCACAATGTGCAGGTTTGTTACATATGTATCCATGTGCCATGTTGATTTCCTGCACCCATTAGCTCGTCATTTAGCATTAGGTATATCTCCTAATGCTGTCCCCGCCCCCCCCCCACCCCCCACCCCACAACAGTACCCGGAATGTGATGTTCCCCTTCCTGTGTCCATGAGTTCTCATTGTTCAATTCCCACCTATGAGTGAGAACATGCGGTGTTTGGTTTTTTGTCCTTGCGATAGTTTACTGAGAATGATGTTTTCCAGTTTCATCCATGTCCCTACAAAGGACACGACCTGGCTCTAAGTAGTATGGTGTCTGAATAGATAACATTAATAGAAGTGTGGTCTGGTGATAAAAATTAATTAAAAACAATCAAGTTGATATTATTAAGCAAGTTGGAGGGAAACTAACTTTTATACTGCAGTAACATCTAAAAATCCTCTTCTCAGTTCCCTTCTCTACCAATAGCTCTCCATTCCTCTGACTGCTGAGAAACCATTCTCTGTATACTTTCCTCTGTAACCCCAAACAAACCCCATTCCAATCCCAAACTCCAATCCCAACCCAAAGCTTCTCCAAATCCAATAAATAGCAACATAGATTTATTGAACATCTACAATCCGTGAACACTCATTTTGATTGATGAGGATACATCTGTGGATAAAACAGAGAAGCAGTTCTAGTTCTCATGATCTCACTTTTTCCCTGTGGAAAAAGTAGGCAATAAAAAGGCAGATGATAAATAAAATA
>NW_026667638.1:0-1304 GCF_009828535.3 Hylobates moloch | reverse complement strand
GAGAAGGGGTTCTCGGGCTGTAAGCAGGAGGCAGAAGACTTTATTGCATGCGGAGTTAGGTGATGGCGACCTACGGTTTTCACTGGGAACTGGGATCGAGAGTGACCCGACCTCCTGCTCATGCTCGTCTCTCCGTCTCTCTCTCTGCCTTTTGCGTCTCTCTCCCTATCTCTCTCCTCCTTTTCCTCTCAGCCTCCTCTGTCTCTCTCCTTATCTCTCTTCCTCTCTCTCTCTCTGTCTCACTCCCTTCTCCCCATCTCTCTTTCTCTCTCCTTCTTTTCCTCTTCTCTCTCCCTCCTCATCTCTCTGCCACTGTTCAGGCTCCTGGGGCCCCACGTGGATGGGCGGACACAGGACTCCTAGGCTACCTTTCATAGCGCAAGCACAGGGCTGCAGGACTTTGGTCCCCACCTCCCAGCATCCTGGAAATGAGGGGTGTGGGGTGTGCCGTGCTCTCCTGAGTGGGCGCCCCACACTCCAGGAAGCAGAAAGTGCAGGTCGCAGCTGGCTCGAGTGGTGTGCCCACAGGAAGTGGGCTGCCAGCTTCCATCGTGTGATCTGCTGAGGCCAAAGCAGAGGACAGCAGCCCAGGCCCCTCTCTGCAGCGGGGTGGGGGTGGGGTGGGCTTGGGGGTGGGGATGGGGATGGGAGCCGCCAGTGCAAACTGGCCCTTGGCCGGTTTCCTACCCTGCACCCTGCCATGCAGGGCCTCCTCTCCCACCCCTACCCCTGTCTGCCCCACCTCCAGCCCTCAGCTGCCCCACATCCAGGCTCCAGAAGTCTCCCAGGATCCAGGAGCTAAGGGCAACCACTGGGTTCCACAGCCCCTAGTCCGTGAGTCAGCCACCCCTCTGCGTGCTGACCAACTTTGGCTCTCATGCCCCACCCCAAGCCAACCACACAGCCCTGTCCCCCCACCAGCATTATTACTGCCTCCTGATTTTAGCCGTGACAGCCCTGCTTCCTGGTAACCTTGCCCCTTCCCACCCTGGTCCAGGCAAGCCCGAAGGCCAGCGCCCTCCACCCCCCCTTCCTGGGGGCCACTCTACTATCTCCTTGCCCAGATGTCTTCACCTGGCTTTACCGAGATAGAATAAATAACAGGGATGAGGCCCCGGACTCCGCCAGGAAGATGGGCCAAAATACTCTCCATTTAGAAGCAGGAACAGTGATGGGGCCTATGGGTGACCCCAGGATTGTCACCCAAGCAGCAAGAAGGGCAAGGAGCCGGTGTCCTGGCCTTACCCTGGGAGGTCGTGGCCAGGGCTCCAAAAGGCCCTGGAGAGGGGTGGGCAAAAGAGCAG
>NW_026667637.1:0-1304 GCF_009828535.3 Hylobates moloch | reverse complement strand
TTTATTAAGTGATTGCTGGCTGATTTCCTCACGCTTGAAGCTATGACCCCTGTGGCTTATTCCCATTTTCTAGGGGAGCCCCTGAGGCTCAGAAAAGGGGAGATGATTTGCTCAAGGCCATACTGGTGGAAAATGAAAAAGCTGGGTTTGAACCCAGGGCTCTATCCCACCCGTGGTGGTCAGTCTCTCTGGCTTTTCTTGCACCACGGCACTCCAAAACCTCCTCCAACCATGCTGGAGGCCTCTCTCCTGGCCGCCCATGGTCACTGCACAGCCCTGTGCACAGAGCCTGTCTCTGGTGCTGAGCTGGAGGGAGGTGAAGTTTTTGAAGCTTCCAGTACTGGAAATGTTGGTGGTGGGCAGGGTACCCTGACCCTGGCTTTAAAAATAGGAAGCCTGGCCGGGCGCGGTGGCTCATGCCTGTAATCCCAGCACTTTGGGAGGCCCAGGTGGGTGGATCACCTGAGGTCAGGAGTTTGGGACCAGCCTGGCCAACATGGTGAAACCCCGTCTCTACTAAAAATACAAAAAATTAGCTAGGCATGGTGGCAGGCACCTGTAATCCCAGCTACTCAGGAGGCTGAGGCAGGAGAATTGCTTCAACCCAGGAGGTGGAGGTTGCAGTGAGCTGAGATTGTGCCACTGCACTCCAGCCTGCGGAACAAGAGCAAAATTCCATCTCAAAAAAAAAAAAAAAAGTGCTTGATGTAAAATCTGGTGCATAGTATGTGCACAATAAATCTCAGCTTTGCTTGCTTGCTTGGTTGATTTTGTCTATACTGTACTAAACTTAGTTTGGGGACTAAATATACAAATACAAATCATACATATATAGCCCTTGTTTTTAGGAGCCTACGTCTTCTGGGAAAAGCAGGTGTGTTTGGTGATTAGAAGTGTTTGATAATACCCAGGGAGGTATTTATAAGCACTGTGGGTGTCTAGTGTGCTGGGCCTAAATCAGCCTGAAAAATAAGAGGTATCATCTGTGGATTTTCAAGTCCTTTATCCCATTTAACCCCCTAGGGAACCCCAAGTGGTTGGGAAATATTGCCCCATTTCAACAGAAGGCACAGAAAAATCAAGGCACAGTGGCCAGCATTCTCTGCTGCACCTGGAAGGTACCAGACACCCTGAGGCATCCTTGCTAGGCCTAAGCTGTGGCCACTGCAGAGGTCCAGATACTTCCAGGAAGGTCTGATTGTCAGTGAGGCAGTCTCTGTGTGCAGCCAGGAATCTCCGAGTATAAAGGACAGAGGGATAGAAATCTAGCAGGACAGGCTTGGCTCCAATCCCACATCTCAGGG
>NW_026667636.1:0-1304 GCF_009828535.3 Hylobates moloch | reverse complement strand
TGGTGGCGGGCGCCTGTGGTCCCAGCTACTCAGGAGGCTGAGGCAGGAGAATGGCGTGAACCCGGGAGGCGGAGCTTGCAGTGAGCCGAGATAGCGCCACTGCACTCCAGCCTGGGCGACAAAGTGAGACTCCGTCTCAAAAAAAAAAAAAAAGGGAAGGGGAAGGAACTGAGAGGAGAACTTGGAGGGTCTGTCTGGATGTATAGTGGGCTGAATGGCGCAGCCATCTATGGGATCTGCAAAGGCAGCAGCCATCAGTCTGCCTTCTCCAGCAGCATTTGGCAGCCTGAGGGCAGGCATGGGGGAGGCAGGCAGGCAGTGCTGAGGATGGCTCAGCAAGAGTTCAGGCACATCAAAGCTGCTCTGGCCGAGAGGGCAGCCAAAACCAGGAGTGCTGTCAGATGGACAGAAAATAAAGAGGCCAGTGGACTAGCGATCTGGAGAGGCTCAGAGACCAGGTGGCCAGGAGTGATCTCTGACCAAGACAGAAGGTACAACTGTGTGGTCAGAGTGGGTAATCTGAAGAGGCAGGAAATCAGAAAATGTTGGCCGTTGGCCGAATTAACTTCGCCGGGGACAAAACAGGCGCCAAGAGCTTCAGACTTGGCCCAGTGCACAGGGCAGGTGGGAGGTGCAGCATTCAGACTGCAGCGCGTCCTGCTCCCGAGGGCTCAGGGGCTTGCAGGGAGATAGGGCTGTTGGAGTAGCTGGGGAGACAGGAAATGAGGGCCAAGATGGGAGCTCAACACACTAAAACAGTAACGGCACTGAAAACTGGCTCCTGCCCCTACTGGTCAGACCTGGCTCCTCCACACAGAGGTCAGGTGACAGGTGGGACAGCCGTCAGCATGGGACAGGCAGTCAAGAAAGGAGGAGTGGGGGCCTGCTCTAGCCACCAGCATCCTCCTCATCGCAGCCCGCACCACCCCTCCCTCACCCGAGCCCATTCACCTACCTGAGGATCCTCTCCCCTCAGGGCCACCTCGTCCTGCTCTCCCGCTGCCTCCCCCACGGGCTGCAGCAGGTTTCCTCCGGCAGGGGGCAGTCTTCCCTTAGGTCCGGAGGGCCTTCCAGCCCTAACGCCCGCCCCCATGTCACAGTTTCCCTCACACGAGAACCTGTCTTGAATTCAGGACCTGCAAGCCCCACAGATGCGTCCGGCCCCCCAGGACCCGTCAATACCCCACAAGAAACACGTTCCCGCTCAAGATCTGTCCCTCCCTGGCCGGGCGCGGTGGCTCACGCCTGTAATCCCAGCACTTTGGCAGGCCGAGGCGGGCGGATCACGAGGTCAGGAGATCGAG
>NW_026667635.1:0-1304 GCF_009828535.3 Hylobates moloch | reverse complement strand
TGGTGGCGGGCGCCTGTGGTCCCAGCTACTCAGGAGGCTGAGGCAGGAGAATGGCGTGAACCCGGGAGGCGGAGCTTGCAGTGAGCCGAGATAGCGCCACTGCACTCCAGCCTGGGCGACAAAGTGAGACTCCGTCTCAAAAAAAAAAAAAAAGGGAAGGGGAAGGAACTGAGAGGAGAACTTGGAGGGTCTGTCTGGATGTATAGTGGGCTGAATGGCGCAGCCATCTATGGGATCTGCAAAGGCAGCAGCCATCAGTCTGCCTTCTCCAGCAGCATTTGGCAGCCTGAGGGCAGGCATGGGGGAGGCAGGCAGGCAGTGCTGAGGATGGCTCAGCAAGAGTTCAGGCACATCAAAGCTGCTCTGGCCGAGAGGGCAGCCAAAACCAGGAGTGCTGTCAGATGGACAGAAAATAAAGAGGCCAGTGGACTAGCGATCTGGAGAGGCTCAGAGACCAGGTGGCCAGGAGTGATCTCTGACCAAGACAGAAGGTACAACTGTGTGGTCAGAGTGGGTAATCTGAAGAGGCAGGAAATCAGAAAATGTTGGCCGTTGGCCGAATTAACTTCGCCGGGGACAAAACAGGCGCCAAGAGCTTCAGACTTGGCCCAGTGCACAGGGCAGGTGGGAGGTGCAGCATTCAGACTGCAGCGCGTCCTGCTCCCGAGGGCTCAGGGGCTTGCAGGGAGATAGGGCTGTTGGAGTAGCTGGGGAGACAGGAAATGAGGGCCAAGATGGGAGCTCAACACACTAAAACAGTAACGGCACTGAAAACTGGCTCCTGCCCCTACTGGTCAGACCTGGCTCCTCCACACAGAGGTCAGGTGACAGGTGGGACAGCCGTCAGCATGGGACAGGCAGTCAAGAAAGGAGGAGTGGGGGCCTGCTCTAGCCACCAGCATCCTCCTCATCGCAGCCCGCACCACCCCTCCCTCACCCGAGCCCATTCACCTACCTGAGGATCCTGTCCCCTCAGGGCCACCTCGTCCTGCTCTCCCGCTGCCTCCCCCACGGGCTGCAGCAGGTTTCCTCCGGCAGGGGGCAGTCTTCCCTTAGGTCCGGAGGGCCTTCCAGCCCTAACGCCCGCCCCCATGTCACAGTTTCCCTCACACGAGAACCTGTCTTGAATTCAGGACCTGCAAGCCCCACAGATGCGTCCGGCCCCCCAGGACCCGTCAATACCCCACAAGAAACACGTTCCCGCTCAAGATCTGTCCCTCCCTGGCCGGGCGCGGTGGCTCACGCCTGTAATCCCAGCACTTTGGGAGGCCGAGGCGGGCGGATCACGAGGTCAGGAGATCGAG
>NW_026667634.1:0-1304 GCF_009828535.3 Hylobates moloch | reverse complement strand
TATATCATATGTAGATACATATATGATATATATCTTATGATACATATATGATATATATTTTATATTTATATATTTATACATATATGATATATATTTTATATTTTATATATAAATATATACATATATTCCCCATATATAGTCATAGATACATAGATCTATCTGTCTCTATATAGAGGGAGAGTTTAGGAATTGTCTCATGTGATTGTGGGAGCTGGCAAGGATAAAATCTGTAGGGCAATGCTGTCCAGTAGGTTGGAAATTCAGGTATGAGTTGATGTTGCAGTTTTGAGTCCAAAGGCTGGAAACTCAAACAGAATTTCTGTGTTGTAGTCTGGAGGCAGAATTCCTTTTTTGTGGGGGAAACCTTGCTCTTTGTTCTTAAGGCCTTCAGCTGATTGAATGAAGCCTACCTACATTATGCAGGTTAATATACTTTATTTAAAGTTAGCTGGATGAAAATGTTATACTCACCTGTAAAAAAAATACCTTTACAGTGTTTGCCCAAACGACTGTGCACCATAATCTAGCCAAGTCGTCACATAAAATTAACCATCACAATGGAAATCCAGATTAATAAGGGCCTTGGACAACATTGTAAGGACTTGTTTTCACTCTGGGTGAGATAGGAAGGCACTGAAGAGTGTTCAGCAGAAAAGTACGATGGTTTATTTAATCTAATTTGTATTTTTTAGAGACAGGGTCTCACTCTGTTGGCCAGGCTGGGGTTCAGTGGCATGAACATAGCTCACTGTAACTTTAAGCTCCTGTGCTCAAGCAGTCCTCCTGCTTCAGCCTTCCCAAGTAGCTAGGACTACTGGCATTCACCACCATACCTGGCTAATTTTTTATTTTTTTGTAAAGAAGGGGTCTCACTATGTTGCCCAGGCTGGTCTTGAACTCAGCAGTCTTCCTGCCTTGGTCTCCTAAAGTGCGTGATCACAGGTATGAGGCATTGTACCTGGCTGTGGTTTATTTTAAATCAGTCACATTGGCTGTTGTGGTGAGCATACATTGTAAAGTGGCTCAGAGGCTAATTAGGAAGCTATTGTAGTAATTCTGGTTAAGAGAAGATGGCATCTTGGATTGCGGTCATAGTGGAGGTGGTGAAATATTTTACATTTTGAAGATAAAGCCAACAAATGTTTTTATTTACAAGTTGGATTTGGTATGTGCGAGAAGAGTAAATGATGACTTAAGTTTTTGGTGTATGTAACTGGAAGAATGGAATTGCCATTTACCAGGATGGGTAGGAATGTGGTAGGAGCAAAGTTGGAGGGAAAATCAGGGTTTTGATTTGGATCTTG
>NW_026667633.1:0-1304 GCF_009828535.3 Hylobates moloch | reverse complement strand
TTGCTTGATAGATCTTCCTCCATCCCTTTATTTTGAGTCTATGTGTGTCTCTGCACGTGAGATGGGTTTCCTGAATACAGCACACTGATGGGTCCTGACTCCTTATCCAGTTTGCCAGTCTGTGTCTTTTGATTGGAGCATTTAGCCCATTTACATTTAATGTTAATATTGTTATGTGTGAATCTGATCCTGTCATTATGATGTTAGTTGGTTATTTTGCTCGTTAGTTGATGCAGTTTCTTCCTAGCCTCGAAGGTCTTTACAATTTGGCATGTTTTTGCAGTGGCTGGTAGCGGTTGTTCCTTTCCATGTTTAGTGAAAAAAAAAAAAAAAAAAAAAAAAAAAAAAAAATGGTGACAAAATCACTCAGCGTTTGCTTGTCTGTAAAGTATTTTATTTCTCCTTCACTTATGAAGCTTAGTTTGGCGGGATAGCAAATTCTGGGTTGAAAATTCTTTTCTTTAAGAATGTTGAATATCGGCCCCCACTCTCTTCTGGCTTGTAGAGTTTCTTCTGAGAGATCAGCTGTTAGTCTGATGGGCTTCCCTTTGTGGGTAACCTGACCTTTCTCTCTGGCTGCCCTTAACATTTTTTCCTTCATTTCAACTTTGGTGAATCTGACAATTATGTGTCTTGGAGTTGCCCTTCTCGAGGAGTATCTTTGTGGCGTTCTCTGTATTTCCTGAATCTGAATGCTGGCCTGCCTTGCTAGATTGGGGAAGTTCTCCTGGATAATATCTTGCAGAGTGTTTTCCAACTTGGTTCCATTCTCCCCATCATTTTCAGGTACACCAATCAGACGTAGGTTTGGTCTTTTCACATAGTCCCAAATTTCTTGGAGGCTTTGTTCATTTCTTTTTATTCTTTTTTCTCTAAACTTCCCTTCTCTCTTCATTTCATTCATTTCATCTTCCATCAGCGATGCCCTTTCTTCCAGTTGATCGCATCTGCTACTGAGGCTTCTGCAATCTTCTCGTAGTTCTCGAAACTTGGCTTTCAGCTCCATCAGCTCCTTTAAGCCCTTCTCTCCATTGGTTATTCTAGTTATCCATTCTTCTAATATTTTTTCAAAGTTTTTAACTTCTTTGCTATTGTTTTGAATTTCCTCTCGTAGCTCAGAGTAGTTTGATCGTCTGAAGCCTTCTTCTCTCAACTCATCAAAGTCATCCTCCATCCAGCTTTGTTCCGTTGCTGGTGAGGAATTGCGTTCCTTTGGAGGAGGAGAGGTGCTCTGTTTTTTAGAGTTTCCAGTTTTTTTGCTCTGTTTTTTCCCCATCTTTGTGGTTTTATCTACTTTTTGTCTT
>NW_026667632.1:0-1304 GCF_009828535.3 Hylobates moloch | reverse complement strand
TCAATCAAAAGTAAGCTTCAACTCTGTTGGTTGAATGCGCAGATAAGGAAGAAGTTTCACAGAATGCTTCTGTGTAGTTTTTATTTGAAGACATTACTTTTTCCACTATAAGACCTTTAGCGCTCAGAATGTCCACTTGCAGTTTATATAGAAACAGTGTTTCAGAACTGCTCAATCAAAAGTAAGCTTCACCTCTGTTAGTTGAATGCACAGAACATAAAGAATTTTCACAGAATGCTTCCGTTTAGTTTTTATTTGAAGATATCCCTTTTTCCACTCTAGTCCCCTCAGCGCTCCGAATGTCTCCTTGCAGTTCCTACAGAAAGAGTGTTTCGTAACTGCTCTATCAAAACAAAGCTTCAACTCTGTTAGTTGAATGCACAGAACAGAAAGAAGTTTCACAGAATGCTTTTGTGCAGTTTTTATTTGAAGATATTCCATTTTCAACTATAAGCCCCTTAGCGCTCAGAATGTCCACTTCCAGTTTCTACAGAAAGAGTGTTTCAGAAGTGCTCAATCAAAAGTAAGCTTCAACTCTGTTAGTTCAATGCACAGAACAGAAAGAAGTTTCACAGAATGCTTCTGTGTAGTTTTTATTTGAAGATATTCCTTTTTCCTCTCTATGCCATTTAGCGCTCCGAATTTTCCCTTGCAGTTATCCCAGAAAGAGTGTTTCAGAACTGCTCTATCAAAAGTTAGCTTCAACTCTGTTAGTTCAATGCACAGAACACAAAGAAGTTTCACAGAATGCTTCTGTGTAGATTTTGTGAAGATATTGCTTTTTCCACAGTATGCCCCTTAGTGCTCCGAATATCCCCTTGCAGTTTCAACAGAAACAGTGTTTCAAAACTGGTCAATCAAAAGTAAGCTTCAACTCTGTTAGTTGAATGCACAGAACAGTAAGAAGTTTCACAGAATGATTCTGTGTAGTTTTTATTTTAAGATATTACTTTTTCCACTAAAGGCCCCCTAGTGCTCAAAATATCCTCTTCCATTTTCTACAGAAAGAGTGTTTCAGAACTGCTCAATGAAAAGTAAGCTTCAACTCTGTTAGTTGAATGAACAGAACAGTAAGAACTTTCACAGAATGCCTCTGTGTAGTTTTTATTTGAAGATATTCCTTTTTCTACTAAAGGCCCCTAGTGCTCAAAATATCCTCTTCCAGTTTCTACAGAAAGAGTGTTTCAGAACTGCTCAATCAAAACTAAGCTTCAAATCTGTTAGTTGAATGCACAGAACAGAAAGAAGTTGCACAGAATGCTTCTGTGTAGTTTTTGTTTGAAGATATTCCTTTTTCCCCTATA
>NW_026667631.1:975-1304 GCF_009828535.3 Hylobates moloch | reverse complement strand
TTTTATTTGAAGATATTCCTTTTTCCACTGTTGGCTCCTTAGTGCTCGGAATATCCCCTTCCAGTTTCTACAGAAACAGTGTTTCAGAACTGCACAATCAAAAGTAAGCTTCAACTCTGTTAGTTGAATGCACAGAACAGAAAGAAATTTGACAGAATGCTTCTGTGTAGTTTTTATTTGAAGACATTCCTTTTTCCAATGTAGGCACTTAAGCGCGCAGAATGTCCCCTTTCAGTTTCTCCAGAAAGTGTGTTTCAAAACTGCTCAATGAAAAGTAAGGTTAACTCTGTTAGTTGAATGTACAGAATGAAAGGAAGTTTCACAAAATT
>NW_026667631.1:0-927 GCF_009828535.3 Hylobates moloch | reverse complement strand
GCGCTCAGGATGTCCACTTGCAGTTTCTACAGAAAGAGTGTTTCAGAACTGCTATATGAAAAGTAAGCTTCAACTCTGTTAGTTGAATGCACAGACCAGATAGTAGTTTCACAGAATGCGTCTGTGTAGTTTTCATTTGAGGATTTTCCTTTTCTAGTACAGGCCTCTTAGCACTCTAAATGACTCCTTGCAGTTTCTACAGAAACAGTGTTTCATAACTGCTCTATCCAAACTGAGCTTCAAATCTGTTAGTTGAATGCACAGAACGCAAACAAGTTTTACAGAATCCTTCTGTGTAGTGTTTATTTGAAGATAAACGTTTTTCCACTGTAGGCCCCTTAGCGCTCAGAATATCACCTTGCTGTTTCTACAGAAAGAGTGTTTCATAACTGCTCTATCAAAAGTAAGCTTCAACTCTGTTAGTTGAATGCACAGAACAGAAAGAAATTTGACAGAATGCTTCTGTGTAGTTTTTATTTGAAGACATTCCTTTTTCCAATGTAGGCACTTAAGCGCGCAGAATGTCCCCTTTCAGTTTCTCCAGAAAGTGTGTTTCAAAACTGCTCAATGAAAAGTAAGGTTAACTCTGTTAGTTGAATGTACAGAATGAAAGGAAGTTTCACAAAATTCTTCTGTGTAGTTTTTATTTGAAGATATTCCTTTTCCCACTATAAGCCCCTTAGCGCTCAGAATGTCCCCTTGCAGTTTCTACAGAAAGAGTGTTTCGGAACTGGTCAATCAAAGGTAAGCTTCAACTCTGTTAGTTGAAGGCACAGAACAGAAAGAAGTTTCACAGAATGCTTCTGTGTAGTTTTTATTTGAAGATATTCCTTTTTCCACTGCAGGCCCCTATGTGCTCAGAATGTCCGCTTGCAGTTTCTACAGAAAGAGTGTTTCAGAATTGCTCTATCAAAAGTAAGCTTCAAA
>NW_026667630.1:0-1304 GCF_009828535.3 Hylobates moloch | reverse complement strand
AAATTAGGTTACAATATAGAAACTAGAATAATAATTTAATATTATTTTAATAATTTAGTTGCAGCTGTCCTATGAACTAATTACCCATTTGGTGAACAATCTGGGAAAATTAAACATAAATTATAAATGAATGAATGTTGTAAAAGTGCTCAAAGTGGGTATTATGACTCTTAGTAACAATTTTTATTGCATTCTTGGGCCTATTTTGGAAAAAAAAATCTGAAACTAAAGAAAGGAAGTATTTTACATGAAAATACTTGTTTTGTATACAATCGCTTGAAGACATATCCATAGCAAATATAAAAATACAAGGTCTGTAGTCTAAATGTGTCCCATAGATGTGTTTAGTTTGCCTCTATAAATGGTCTCAACATGGAAGGTTTAGGAGACTCGTGCACAGATCTGGATTCCAGGCTTCTCTTCAAGAATCCAATCTGGTGTCCCTTGAGCCTATCTCACGTTTAGGATGCTGTGCAGAGCTTGCCCCTTTCTATGAGGCATGTGGTCTCCATTTTGCTACCGTGCCTACCTAGGTACTTCACTTCCTCAGGTCATCTCCCTTGCCTCTGTAGGGATGACTTTACAAGCCCTGTTTTATAATATATTTTAGTAAATATTTCAAGGTTTTCAAGACATTTTATATTTATTTAAATATAGAGTCTATATTTTATATAAATCCCTTGGTAATCGGGTTGAACTTTTGAATTTAGATGGTGGTGTTTTATAAACTATTTTTCATTATATATACCATAAATAATCATCTTCCCATTAGAATGCGTGTAAGCTTTTTAAGGTGAATCATGGTATAGTTGCATAGGTTATGCATATTGCAGGCAACGTTATATTTTTCTCTTCAGCATTGCCTCCTAAAAATGCAAGTAATTGGCCGGGCGCCGTGGCTCACACATGTAATCCTAGCACTTTGAGAGGCCGAGGCGGGTGGATCACGAGGTCAGGAGATTGAGAACATCCTGGCTAACACGGTGAAACCCTCTCTCTACTACAAATACAAAAAATTAGCTGGGTGTGGTGGCACACGCCTGTAGTCCCAGCTACTCGGGAGGCTGAGGCAGAAGAATTGCTCGTGCTTGAATCCGGGAGGCAGAGGTTGCAGTGAGCCAAGATGGCACCACTGCACTCCAGCCTGGGCGACAGAGTGAGACTCCATCTCAAATAAATAAATAAATAAATAAATAAATAAATAAATAAATAAAAGATGCAAATAATTTAGTGGCTTTCATTATGCTATAAATAATTCATATAGGTCATTATTAGAGCTTTAATTGATAAGCCATTGTATTTTT
>NW_026667629.1:1046-1305 GCF_009828535.3 Hylobates moloch | reverse complement strand
ACACAGAAGCATTTTGTGAAACTTCTTTCTGTTCTGTGCATTCAACTTACGGAGTTGAAGTTTACCTTTGATTGAGCAGTTCTGAAACACTGTTTCTGTAGAAACTGCATGGGGACATTAGGAGCACTAAGTGGCCTATAGTGGAAAAAGGAATATCTTCAAATAAAAACTACACAGAAGCATTCTGTGAAACATCTTTCTGTTCTGTGCATTCAACTAACAGAGTTGAAGCTTACTTTTGATAGAGCAGCTGTGAAAC
>NW_026667629.1:0-960 GCF_009828535.3 Hylobates moloch | reverse complement strand
AAAAACTACACAGAAGCATTTTGTGAAACTTCTTTCTGTTCTGTGCATTCAACTTACGGAGTTGAAGTTTACCTTTGATTGAGCAGTTCTGAAACACTGTTTCTGTAGAAACTGCATGGGGACATTAGGAGCACTAAGTGGCCTATAGTGGAAAAAGGAATATCTTCAAATAAAAACTACACAGAAGCATTCTGTGAAACTTATTTCGGTTCTGTGCATTCAACTAGCAGATTTGAAGCTTACTTTTGATAGAGCAGTTCTGAAACACTCTTTCTGTAGAAACTGCAAGTGGACATTCTGAGCGCTAAGGGTATTATAGTGGAAAAAGGAATATCTTCAAACGAAAACTACACAGAAGCATTCTGTGCAACACCTTTCTGTTCTCTGCATTAAACTAACAGAGTTGAAGCTTAGTTTTGATTGAGCAGTTCTGAAACACTCTTTCTGTAGAAACTGGAAGGGGATATTTTGAGCACTAGGGGGCATTTAGTGTAAAAAATAATATCTTGCAATAAAAACTATACAGAAGCATTCTGTGAAACTTCTTACTGTTCTGTGCATTCAACTGACAGAGTTGAAGCTTAGTTTTGAGTGAGCAGTTCTGAAACACTGTTTCTGTAGAATCTGTAGACATTCGGAGCGCCAATTGGCTTAGAGGGGAAAAAGGAATATCTTCAAATAAAAACTACACAGAAGCATTTTGTGAAACTTCTTTCTATTCGGTGCATTCAACTAACGGAGTTGAGGCTTACTTTTGATTGAGCAGTTCTGAAACACTGTTTCTGTAGAAACTGCATCGGGACATTCGGATCACTAAGGGGCCTAGAGTGGAAAAAGGAATATCTTCAAATAAAAACTACACAAAAGCATTCTGTGAAACATCTTCCTGTTCTGTGCATTCAACTAACAGAGTTGAAGCTTACTTTTGATAGAGCAGCTGTGAAACACTCTTTCTGTAGA
>NW_026667628.1:0-1305 GCF_009828535.3 Hylobates moloch | reverse complement strand
GAAAGAAAGCTAAAACACCACTGCCTTCTATGGATGGTGATGCACTTCAATAAGAGAGCTGTTAATTGTTAATTCCAACTCACAGTTTCTTCTGTCTGCATTGTCTCTGCAGATGCCTTTAATGAGGTTGCTCACCACTGTAAGCATGTATCCGTTTCTGAAGAAATCACTGTTGATATGTGACATAACAGGATAATGTTTGAATCTGAGCTATTTCCCTGGAATCACAGTCAATTCTTTTGTACGGTCTATGAAGCAAGTCCGTCATTCTCTGTTCCCTCTTAGTCTTCCTGTTTTCTTCATTGTGTCCCTGATGGCTGCCCTCTGTGAAGTTCACTGTTGAGTGGGGAGGTTGCAAAATCAGAGCTCAGACCCCTGAAAGGGCGCACTGCTTGGTGATGCAGAAATGGTGGACTAGAACAAAATTGTGACATATGTGGATGACTGAATAGCTAACTTTGCTGTTAGCCCTTCTCTTCCCTGACCCCGAGTGGCTAATAACAAACACCAAGAACCTGGGTTGCAGAGTGTTTCTTCTGCTTGGCTTGTTCCAAACCCTTTACCAGCCACTACCTGTTGACAATTACGTGTTGAAATAGAAAAAGCACTGGTGGATGACTCAGGTACAGCAGCCAATAATGATAACTTGAGATGTAACAAAATTAGGTACTTGTGATGAACAATTGATCTTCCAGCAGATAAAAGAATGGATGGGCCTGCCTGACTTCCCTCCTTCCTTCCCTCCCTTCCTTCTTTCTTTTCTTTCCTCCTTCCTTCCTTTTCTCTCTCTCTCTCTCTTCTTTCTTTCTTTCTCTTTCTTCCCTCTGTGGCCCAGGCTGGAGTACACTCGGCTGGCTGCAGACTCCCTGCATCCGGCTCCCATGATTCTCCTGCCCTGCCCTGCGGGCTGCCTGGGATTGCCGGCGCGCGCCACCACCCCTGCCTGGTTTTTCTCCTTTGGCTGGAGGCGCGGTTTCGCCATCTTGGCCGGGCTGGTCTCCAGCTCCTGACCTCGAGTGGTCTGCCCGCCTCGGCCTCCCGAGGTGCTGGGACTGCAGACGGAGGCTCGCTCACTCGGTGTTCGGTGTTGCCCGGGCTGGAGTACAGTGGCATGGTCTTGGCTCCCTGCAGCCTCCGTCTCCCAGCCGCCTGCCTTGGCCTCCCAGGGTGCTGGGATTGCCGCCTCTGCCCGGCTGCCCCGTCTGGGAGGTGAGGAACATCTCTTCCCTGCCGCCCCGTCTGGGAAGAAGTGAGGAGCGCCTCTGCCCAGCCGCCCCCTCTGGGAAGTGAGGAGTGCCTCTGCCC
>NW_026667627.1:0-1305 GCF_009828535.3 Hylobates moloch | reverse complement strand
GAAAGAAAGCTAAAACACCACTGCCTTCTATGGATGGTGATGCACTTCAATAAGAAAGCTGTTAATTGTTAATTCCAACTCACAGTTTCTTCTGTCTGCATTGTCTCTGCAGATGCCTTTAATGAGGTTGCTCACCACTGTAAGCATGTATCCGTTTCTGAAGAAATCACTGTTGATATGTGACATAACAGGATAATGTTTGAATCTGAGCTATTTCCCTTGAATCACAGTCAATTCTTTTGTACGGTCTATGAAGCAAGTCCGTCATTCTCTGTTCCCTCTTAGTCTTCCTGTTTTCTTCATTGTGTCCCTGATGGCTGCCCTCTGTGAAGTTCACTGTTGAGTGGGGAGGTTGCAAAATCAGAGCTCAGACCCCTGAAAGGGCGCACTGCTTGGTGATGCAGAAATGGTGGACTAGAACAAAATTGTGACATATGTGGATGACTGAATAGCTAACTTTGCTGTTAGCCCTTCTCTTCCCTGACCCCGAGTGGCTAATAACAAACACCAAGAACCTGGGTTGCAGAGTGTTTCTTCTGCTTGGCTTGTTCCAAACCCTTTACCAGCCACTACCTGTTGACAATTACGTGTTGAAATAGAAAAAGCACTGGTGGATGACTCAGGTACAGCAGCCAATAATGATAACTTGAGATGTAACAAAATTAGGTACTTGTGATGAACAATTGATCTTCCAGCAGATAAAAGAATGGATGGGCCTGCCTGACTTCCCTCCTTCCTTCCCTCCCTTCCTTCTTTCTTTTCTTTCCTCCTTCCTTCCTTTTCTCTCTCTCTCTCTCTTCTTTCTTTCTTTCTCTTTCTTCCCTCTGTGGCCCAGGCTGGAGTACACTCGGCTGGCTGCAGACTCCCTGCATCCGGCTCCCATGATTCTCCTGCCCTGCCCTGCGGGCTGCCTGGGATTGCCGGCGCGCGCCACCACCCCTGCCTGGTTTTTCTCCTTTGGCTGGAGGCGCGGTTTCGCCATCTTGGCCGGGCTGGTCTCCAGCTCCTGACCTCGAGTGGTCTGCCCGCCTCGGCCTCCCGAGGTGCTGGGACTGCAGACGGAGGCTCGCTCACTCGGTGTTCGGTGTTGCCCGGGCTGGAGTACAGTGGCATGGTCTTGGCTCCCTGCAGCCTCCGTCTCCCAGCCGCCTGCCTTGGCCTCCCAGGGTGCTGGGATTGCCGCCTCTGCCCGGCTGCCCCGTCTGGGAGGTGAGGAACATCTCTTCCCTGCCGCCCCGTCTGGGAAGAAGTGAGGAGCGCCTCTGCCCAGCCGCCCCCTCTGGGAAGTGAGGAGTGCCTCTGCCC
>NW_026667626.1:0-1305 GCF_009828535.3 Hylobates moloch | reverse complement strand
TTCAAAGCCGTCCTGGGCCACATGCTGCCCTCAGGCCGTGGGTTGGACAAGCTCGATCTACTCAGTAATTTCAGCTCCCTACAGCAATACCTTCCTTTCCTCACCATGAAGTTTATGGTTAGGGTCAAAATAAAAGCTACAAAAGTCTTCCTCCCCGGCAAAACTAAAGCTGAAGTCTTTGATCATCATCTTTTCTTTGTCTTTGTAATAAAACCCTATAACTTAATGACAAGAACCACGGTTTTCTCGACAGAGTAATTTTTCCCTTTTATTACAGTGGTTTCTGTGTAACAACCCATCGTGTCCCTCTTCCAGCCCCTCCGCTTTTTGCCCTGCTTCTAGAATGTACAGAACTGAGTGTAGAGTTTAGTTGCAGTAATGAACTGAGCAGAGGTCTGGAGCGTGCTTGTCCTCTAGTCCTCTGTAGCACCCATTTATCACCATACCTGTGGCGTCCTGGCGTTTGCGTGGGTGCACCCCAGGTGTTTGCTGCCCCTCCTGGTTTGCAGTGATGTTTCTGTTCTGGTCGGTGCTGTGGAGCATGGCCTTGTGTATGTCTTAGGCTGTCGAGGTGTCCCAGCGTATGGTTTTGCATTTGCCTCTCCGGGGTCCTGAGGGTTCTGTAGGTTTCACAGACTCTAGGTGAGTTTCGGTGGTCATTTCCTGACCCGTGATATCAATACCTAGATGAGTGGTGTGCTTTTGATTTCACTTCTACTCACAGCGCAAGACTGGGTCTCTGTTTTCTCCTGGGGCCTCTTGCTGCCCAAAGCCTGGGATGGGCAGTGCGTTGCCCCCTGGCTGGGGTTGGCTGGCAGGCAGGTGATCCTGGGTGGCTCCCAGCTTTCTGCAGGAAGCTCGGGTTCAGTGGGTCCTTGTGTGCATTCCCGTGTGGGAGGTTGTTCTGAAGCCTGGCGGCTTGGCTCTGCTTTCAGAGCCCGGAACCTCTTGATTCCTGCTGTGTGTGCCTATGTGAATTTTGGTTTTCCATTTGAGGCATTTCCTTGTGTACTCTCAGCTCCACAATCTAATTTTTAGCAGCTTTTTTTTTTTTTTTTTTTTTAGACAGGATGTCACTTTGTCACCCAGGTTGGAATGCAGTGGTACAGTCTTGGCCTACCAGGTTCAAGTGATTCTCCTGCCTCAGCCTCCCAAGTAGCTGGGACTACAGGTGTGTACCATCACGCCCGGCTGATTTTTTATAGAGATGGGGTTTCATCATGTTGGCCAGGCTGATCTTGAACTCCTGATGTCAAGTGAGCTTCCCACCTTGGCCTCCCAAAGTGCTGGGATTACAGGCATGAG
>NW_026667625.1:0-1305 GCF_009828535.3 Hylobates moloch | reverse complement strand
GAATGCACAGAACAGAAAGAAGTTTCACAGAATGCTTCTGTGTAGTTTTTATTTGAAGATATTCCTTTTTCCACACTAGGCACCTTAGCGCTCGGAATGTCCCCTTGCAGTTTCTACAGAAAGAGTGTTTCAGAACTGCTCAATCAAAACAAGGTTCCACTCTGTTAGTTGAATGCACAGAAGAGAAAGAAGTTTCACAGAATGCTTCTGTATAGTTTTTATTGGAAGATATTCCTTTTTCAACTATAGGCCCCTTAGTGCTCCCAATGTCCCCTTGCAGTTTCTACAGAAAGAGTGTTTCAGAACTGCTCTATGAAAAGTAAGTTTCAACTCTGTTTGTTGAATGCACAGAACAGGAAGATGTTTCACAGAATGCTTCTGTATAGTTTTTATTGGAAGATATTCCTTTTTCCACTGTAGGACCCTAAGTGCTCAGAATGTCCCCTTGCAGTTTCTACAGAAAGTGTGTTTCAGAACTGCTCTATCAAAAGTAAGCTTCAACTCTGTTAGTTGAATGCACAGAACAGAAAGAAGTTTCACAGAATGCTTCTGTGTAGTTTTTATTTGAAGATATTAATTTTTCCACTATAGGCCCCTTAGCGCTCCGAATGTCCCCTTGCATTTTCTACAGAAAGACTGTTTCATAACTGCTCTATCAACTGTAAGATTCAACTCTGTTAATTGAATGCACAGAACAGAAAGAAGTTTCACAGAATGCTTCTGTGTAGTTTTTATTTGACGATATTCCTTTTTCCACTGTAGGCCCCTTAGCGCTCAGAATGTCCATTTGCAGTTTCTACAGAAAGAGTGTTTCATAACTGCTCTATGAAACGGAAGCTTCACCTCTGTTAGTAGAATGCAGAGAACACAAAGAAGTTTCACAGAATTCTTCTGTGTAGTTTTTCTTTGAAGATATTCCTTTTTTCACTGTAGGCCCCTTAGCGCTCAGAATGTCCCCTAGCTGTTTCTACAGAAAGAGTGTTTCATAACTGTTCTATAAATAGTAAGCTTCAACTCTGTTAGTTGAATGCACAGAACAGAAAGAAGATTCACAGAATGCTTCTTTGTAGTTTTTATTTGAAGATAGTCCTTTTTCCTCTATAGGACCATTAGTGCTCTGCCTGTCCCCTTGCAGTTTCCACAGAAACAGTGTTCCAGAACTGTTCAATCAATAGTAAGCTTCAACTCTGTTAGATGAATGCCCAGAAGAGAAGGAAGTTTCACAGAATGATTCTGTGTGGTTTTTATTTGAAGATATTCCTTTTTCCACTGTAGTCCCCTTAGTGCTCAGAATGTCCCCTTGCA
>NW_026667624.1:0-1305 GCF_009828535.3 Hylobates moloch | reverse complement strand
ATGTGAAAAGACCAAACCTACGTCTGATTGGTGTACCTGAAAATGACAGGGAGAATGGAACCAAGTCGGAAAACACTCTGCAAGATATTATCCAGGAAAACTTCCCCAATCTAGCAAGGCAGGCCAACATTCAGATTCAGGAAATACAGAGAATGCCACAAAGATACTCCTCGAGAAGAGCAGCTCCAAGACACATACTTGTCAGATTCACCAAAGTTGAAATGAAGCAAAAAATGTTAAAGGCAGCCAGAGAGAAAGGTAGGGTTACCCACAAAGGGAAGCCCATCAGACTAACAGCTGATCTCTTGGCAGAAACTCTGCAAGCCAGAAGAGAGTGAGGGCCGATATTCAACATTCTTAAAGAAAAGAATTTTCAACCCAGAATTTCATATCCAGCCAAACTAAGCTTCATAAGTGAAGAAGAAATAAAATACTTTACAGACAATCAAACGCTGAGTGATTTTGTCACCACCAGGCCTGCCCTAAAAGAGCTCCTGAAGGAAGCACTAAACATGGAAAGGAACAACTGGTACCAGCCCCTGCAAAAGCATGCCAAATTGTAAAGACCATCGAGGCCAGGAAGAAACTGCAACTAACGAGCAAAATAACCAACTAACATCATAATGACAGGATCAGATTCACATATAACAATATTAACGTTAAATGTAAATCAGCTAAATGCTCCAATTAAAAGACACAGACTGGCAAACTGGATAAGGAGTCAGGACCCATCAGTGTGCTGTATTCAGGAAACCCATCTCATGTGCAGAGACACACATAGACTCAAAATAAAGGGATGGAGGAAGATCTATCAAGCAACTGGAAAACAAAAAAAGGCAGGGCTTGCAATCTTAGTCTCTGATAAAATAGACTTTAAACCAACAAAGATCAAAAGAGACAAAGAAGACCATTACATAATGGTAAAGGGATCAATTCAACAAGAAGAGCTAACTATCCTAAATATATATGCACCCAACACAGGAGCACCCAGATTCATAAAGCAAGTCCTGAGTGACCTACAAAGGGACTTAAACTCCCACAAAATAATAATGGGAGATTTTAACACCCCACTGTCAACGTTAGACAGATCAATGAGACAGAAAGTTAACAAGGATATCCAGGAATTGAACTGAACTCTGCACAAAGTGGACCTAATGGACATCTACAGAACTCTCCACCCCAAATCAACAGAATATACATTTTTTTCAGCACCACACCACACCTATTCCAAAATTGACCACATAGTTGGAAGTAAAGCTCTCCTCAGCAAATGTAAAAGAACAGAAATTATAACAAACTGTCTCT
>NW_026667623.1:0-1305 GCF_009828535.3 Hylobates moloch | reverse complement strand
CCAGAAGCTTCATCATCGTAGTGGTGAATCCCAGAGGCTTCATCATCGGTTTGGTGATTACCAGAAGCTTCATCATCCGGTTGATGACTCCCAGACGTCTCATCATCGTGGTGGTGCCTCTCAGAAGATTCATAATCGGGGTGGTGACTCCCAGAAGCTTCATCATCGGGATGGTGATTCCCAGAAGCTTTATCATCATCGGGGATGTGACTCTCAGAAGCTTCATCTTCATTGGGGTGGTAAGCTCCAGCATCTTCATCATCGTGATGGTGACTACCAAAAGCTTCATCATCGGGGTGGTGACTCCCAGCATCTTCATAATCAGGGTGGGGATTAATAGAGGCTTCATCATCAGGTTGGTGATTCCCAGAAGCTTCATCATTGGAGTGGTGAACCCCAGAAGCTTCATCATCAGGGTGGTGTCTCCCAGAAGGTTAATCATTGTGGTGGTGATTCCCAGAATCTTCATCATCGTTGTGGTGACACCCAGAACCTTCTTCATCCTGGTGGTGAATGCCACAAGCTTCATCATTGGGGTTGTCATTCCCAGAAGCTTAATCATCGGGGTGGTGATTCCCAGAAAGTTCATCCTTGGGTTGAGGACTCCCAGAATCTTCATCATCATCGGGGTGGTGACCTCCAGAAGCTTCATCATCATCAGGGTCGTGACTCCCAGAAGCTTCATCATCATCGGGGTGGTGACTTCCTGAAGATTCATTATCATCGGGGTGGTGACTCCCAGAAGCGTCATCATCGGGGTCATCCTTCCCAGTGTCTTCATCATTGGGGTGGCAACTCCCAGAAGTTTCATCATCGGGGCGTTCATTCCCAGAATCTTCATCATCAGTGTGGTGAATCCCAGTAGCTTCATGTTCGGGTTTGTGACTCTCAGAAGCTTCATCATCATTGGGTTGGTGACTCCCTGAAGTTTCATCATCAGGGTCGTGATTCTCAGAAGCTTCATAATCTTCGTGGTGACTCCCAGAAGCTTCATCATCGGGGTGGTTATTCCCAGAAAGTTCATCATCGCGGTGGTGACTCTCAGAAGCTTATTCATCATCCTAGTGGTGACTCCCAGAAGTGTCATCATCATTGGGGAGGTGACTCCCTGAAGCTTCATCATCATCGGGATGTTGACTTCCTAAAGCTTCATCATCATCACGGTGGTGACTCCCAGAATCTTCATCATCATCGGGGTGGTGACTCCCAAAAGATTCATCATCATCAGGGTGGTGACTCCCAGAAGCATCATTATTGTGGTGGTGCTTCCCAAATCTTCCTCATCGGGGTGGCGACTCCCAGAAG
>NW_026667622.1:0-1306 GCF_009828535.3 Hylobates moloch | reverse complement strand
GCTCAATCAAAAGTAATCTTCAACTCTGTTAGTTGAATGCACAGAACAGAAAGAAGTTTCACAGAACGCCTCTGTGTAGTTTCTATTTGACGATATATCTTTTCCCACTATGAGCCCCTTAGCGCTCAATATGTCCCCATGCAGTTTCTACGGAAAGAGTGTTTCATAACTGCTCTATCAAAACTAAGCTTCAACTCTGTTAGTTGAATGCACAGAATAGAAAGAAGTTTCACAGAATGCTTCTGTGTGGTTTTTATTTGAAGATATTCCTTTTTCCACTATAGGACCCTTAGTGCTCCGAATGTCCCCATGCAGTTTCTACAGAAACAGTGTTTCAGAACTGTTCAATCAAAGGTAAGCTTCAACTCTGTTAGTTGAATGCACAGAACGGAAAGATGTTTGACAGAACGCCTCTGTGTAGTTTCTATTTGACGATATGCCTTTTCCCACGATGAGCCCCTTAGCGCACAGAATGTCCCCCTGCCGTTTCTAGAGAAAGAGTGTTTCAAAACTGCTCTGTCAATACTGAGCTGCAACTCCGTTAGTTGAATGCACAGAACAGAAAGAAGTTTCACAGAATGCTTCTGTGTAGTTTTTATTTGAAGATATTCCTTTTTCCACGATAAGCACCTTAGCGCTCAGAATGTCTTCTTGCAGTTTCTACATAAAGAGTGTTTCAGAACTGCTCTATCCAAAGTAAGCTTCAACTCTGTTAGTTGAATGCACAGAACAGAAATGAAATTCACAGAATGCTTCTGTGTTGTTTTTATTTGAAGATATTCCCTTTTCCACTATAGGCCCCTTAGTGCTCGGAATATCCCCTTCCAGTTTCTACTGAAAGAGTGTTTCAGAACTGCCCAATCAAAAGTCAGCTTCAACTCTGTTAGTTGAATGCACAGAACAGAAAGAAGTTTCACAGAATGCCTCTGTGTCGTTTTTATTTGAAGATATTCCTTTTTCCACGATAAGCACCATAGCGCTCAGAATGTCTTCTTGCAGTTTCTACAAAAAGAGTGTTTCAGAACTGCTCTATCCAAAGTAAGCTTCAACTCTGTTAGTTGAATGCACAGAACAGAAATGAAATTCACAGAAGGCTTCTGTGTAGTTTTTATTTGAAGATATTCCCTTTTCCACTATAGGCCCCTTAGTGCTCGGAATATCCCCTTCCAGTTTCTACTGAAAGAGTGTTTCAGAACTGCTCAATCAAAGGTAAGCTTCAACTCTGTTAGTTGAATGCACAGAAATGAAAGAAGTTTCACAGAATGCTTCTGTGTTGTTTTTATTTGAAGATATTCCTTTTTCCACT
>NW_026667621.1:0-1306 GCF_009828535.3 Hylobates moloch | reverse complement strand
AAAAGGAATGTCTTCAAATAAAAACTACACAGAAGCATTCTGTGAAGTTTTTATTTGAAGACATTCCTTTTTCCACTTTAAGCCCTTTAGCGTTCAGAATGTCCACTTGCAGTTTCTACAGATAGAGTGTTTCAGAACTGCTCTATCAAAAGTAAGCATTAACTCTGTTAGTTCAAAGCACTGAACAGAAAGAAGTTTCACAGAATGCTTCTGTGTAGTTTTTTTTTGAAGATATTCCTTTTTCCACTGTAGGCCCCTTAGTGCTCCGAATGTCCCCTTGCAGTTTCTACAGAAACAGTGTTTCAGAACTGCTCAATCAAAAGTAATTTTCAAGTCTGTTAGTTGAATGCACAGAACAGTAAGAAGTTTCACAGAATGCTTCTGTGTTGTTTTTATTTGAAGATATTCCTTTTTCCACTATAAGCCCCTTAGCGCTCAGAATGTCCACTTCCAGTTTCTACAGAAAGAGTGTTTCAGAACTGCTCAATCAAAAGTTAGCTTCAACCCTGTTAGTTGAATGCACAGAACAGAAAGAAATTTCACAGAATGCTTCTGTGAAGTTTTTATTTGAAGATATTCCTTTTTCCACTATAGGCCATTTAGCGTTCCGAATGTTCTCTCACAGTTACTACAGAAAGAGTGTTTCAGAAGTGGTAAATTAAAAGTAAGCTTCCACTCTGTTAGTTCAATGAAGTTTCACAGAGTGCTTCTGTGTAGTTTTTATTTGAAGACATTCCTTTTTCCACTTTAAGCCCTTTAGCGTTCAGAATGTCCACTTGCAGTTTCTACAGATAGAGTGTTTCAGAACTGCTCTATCAAAAGTAAGCATTAACTCTGTTAGTTCAAAGCACTGAACAGAAAGAAGTTTCACAGAATGCTTCTGTGTAGTTTTTTTTTGAAGATATTCCTTTTTCCACGGTAGGCCCCTTAGTTCTCCGAATGTCCCCTTGCAGTTTCTACAGAAAGAGTGTTTCAGCACTGCTCATTCAAAAGTAAGCTTCAACTCTGTTAGTTGAATGCACAGAACATAAAGAAGTTTCACAGAATGCTTCTGTGTAGATTTTATTTGAGGATATTTGTTTTTCTAGTATAGGCCCCATAGTGCTCGGCATGTCCCATTCCAGTTTCTACAGAAAGAGTGTTTCAGAACTGCTCTATCAAAAGTAAGCTTCAACTCTGTTAGTTCAATGCACAGAACAGAAAGTAGTTACACAGAATGCGTCTGTCCAGTTTTTATTTGAAGATATTCCTTTTTCCACTATAGGCCATTTAGCGCTCCGAATGTTCCCTTGCAGATACTACAGAA
>NW_026667620.1:0-1306 GCF_009828535.3 Hylobates moloch | reverse complement strand
GCTTAAGCAATCTTCCAGCCTCAGCCTCCCAAAGTGCTGGGATTACAGGTATGAGTCACCTTGCTGGGCCTCACATTTTAGGTTTTAATGAGGTCTCTTAGTTTGCCACTAGGATCAAGTCCTCTCTCTTTTTTTTTTATTTTTTTTTATTTTTTTATTTTTGAGACGGAGTCTCGCACTGTGGCCCAGGCTGGAGTGCAGTGGTGCAATCTCAGCTCACTGCAACCGCCGTCTCCCGACTTCCAGCGACTCTCTTGCCTCAGCCTCCCGAGTAGCTGGGATTACAGGCACGTGCCACCAGGCCTGACTAATGTTTTGTGTTTTTAGTAGAGATGGGGTTTCACTGTGTTAGCCAGGATGGTCTTGATCTCCTGACCTTGTGATTTGCCCGCCTCAGCCTCCCAAAGTGCTGGGATTACAGTCATGATAAAAGATATAAAAGCTGCCTAGGAGTGAAACTACTGGGTCATACGAGGCTCCTTCAGGGTGAGCAAAGGCCTGGAAACCAGCATGCAGATAAGGAAGGAAAGAGATCATCAGTCCATGCAGTTGTCAGCTGCATGGACAGCTGACACCGCACGCGGCCTCAAGTCCTCTCTCTTACCTCTCACTGATTCAGCCACATACAATTATTTTGATCACCTGCTATGCACCCATGGTGTTCTTGGCACTAGGAATTCTGCTGTGAGTGAAGCTGAGCTCCTGCCTGGGTAGAGCCTGGGCCACATGGGTCTCCCAGCTGTGCTTTGAAGTCACTGTCAAAAGTCCTGAGCACTGGAGAATTTCATGTGTCTGATGCTAGGGCAAGATGCCAAATTCCACATTTGCCTCCAACAGGAACAAATGTCAGTTTCCACCAAGCCCCACCCTGTTCAGGTGACTCCTGTTGTGAGTCTTTTCATACCATCTCCCCTTCACCTACAAGTGCCACCAACACGCAGAGGTGGGGAGCTGGGTTTGGAGACACTGGTCTGATCCTTAGGTGAACTCCTCTCCCATAATGTTGCAGGAGAATGGGTGCTCAGATGGAGAATCAGCACTCTTCTCAGGATTGGAAGGTGCTGTGGCTGGGGGAGTCTGCATTATGTTCTGGGCTGTGAGCTTTTCCAGAATTCTGCTCCACAGGCACACATCTGCTGTGTATGTATTTCATGGTATAAATCAGATGTCCCTGAGTTCTCTAGTCTTGAATGTCTATGTAAAAAGTGTCTAGCCCCATCTGAGGATGCTGGAAGCCCCTGAATATGTGCTTGTCTCATGTGACCTTCCAGGAGGTGGTGTAATGTCTCAGTTCTCTTTTGTTCTG
>NW_026667619.1:0-1306 GCF_009828535.3 Hylobates moloch | reverse complement strand
CTTTGTTGGTTTAAAGTCTATTTTATCAGAGACTAGGATTGCAACCACTGTCTTGTTTTGTTTTCCATTTGCTTGATAGATCTTCCTCCATCCCTTTATTTTGAGCCTATGTGTGTCTCTGCATGTGAGATGGGTTTCCTGAATACAGCACACTGATGGGTCTTGACTCCTTATCCAATTTGCCAGTCTGTGTCTTTTAATTGGAGCATTTAGCCCATTTACATTTAAAGTTAATATTGTTATGTGTGAATTTGATCCTGTCATTATGATGTTAGTTGGTTGTTTTGCTTGTTAGTTGATGCAGTTTCTTCCTAGCCTCGATGGTCTTTACAATTTGGCATGTCTTTGCAGGGGCTGGTACCAGTTGTTCCTTTCCATGTTTAGTGCTTCCTTCAGGAGCTCTTTTAGGGCAGGCCTGGTGGTGACAAAATCACTCAGGATTTGCTTGTATTTTATTTCTCCTTCACTTATGAAGCTTAGTTTGGCTGGATATGAAATTCTGGGTTGAAAATTCTTTTCTTTAAGAATGTTGAATATTGGCCCCCACTCTCTTCTGGCTTGTAGAGTTTCTGCCGAGAGATCAGCTGTTAGTCTGATGGGCTTCCCTTTGTGGGTAACCTGACCTTTCTCTGGCCGCCCTTAACATTTTTTCCTTCATTTCAACTTTGGTGAATCTGACAATTATGTGTCTTGGAGTTGCTCTTCTTGAGGAGTATCTTTGTGGCATTCTCTGTATTTCCTGAATCTGAATGTTGGCCTGCCTTGCTAGATTGGGGAAGTTCTCCTGGATAATATCTTGCAGAGTTTTTTCCAACTTGGTTCCATTCTCCCCGTCACTTTCAGGTACACCAATCAGATGTAGGTTTGGTCTTTTCACATAGTCCCATTTTTCTTGGAGGCTTTGTTCTTTTTATTCTTTTTTCTCTAAACTTCCCTTCTCTCTTCATTTCATTCATTTCATCTTCCATCACTGATACACTTTCTTCCAGTTGATCGCATTGGCTACCAAGGCTTCTGCATTCTTTACATAGTTCTTGAAACTTGGCTTTCAGCTCCTTTAAGCACTTCTCTGCATTGGTTATTTTAGTTAAACATTCGTCTATTTTTTTTCAAAGTTTTTAACTGTGCCATTGATTTGAATTTCCTCCCCTAGCTCGGAGTAGTTTGATCATCTGAAGCCTTCTTCTCTCACCTCATCAAAGTCATTCTCCATCCAGCTTTGTCCCGTTGCTGGTGAGGAACTGAGTTCCTTTGGAGGAGAAGAGGCGCTCTGCTTTTTAGAGTTTCCAGTTTTTCTGCTCTGTTT
>NW_026667618.1:0-1306 GCF_009828535.3 Hylobates moloch | reverse complement strand
TTTCCATCCTACAGATCCCAGCTGCCCAGAGAGGCAGGGCCAGGCCATGGAAGGCTGTGGGTGCCCAGCTGAGGGCCTGTCCTTATCCTGCAGGCCCTCTGGGAGTCTCCGAAGGGCTGGAAGCCTCTGCAGAGACAGGGCCGGAGGCTGCCCTGGCTTTGGGAGTGGGGTCAACAGGGAGCTGTGTCAGTTTTGGGGGCTTCCATTATTCACACCCCGCTTGCAGCCTTCCTTCCTGTCACTTTACCCTCTTGACGTTCGGACACTTCTCGGGGAACTTAGGGCCTTTATGCATCCCCATGGTAAAGTTAATTTTTAATGCTGCTTTGGTAAATATTTGATGCCACTGCTTTAATGGGAGGATGCATTCAACATTAAATGCCACCAAGTGCTCTGAGATGCTGTCCTTTTCATCGGCAGCCTCTGTCCATAACTCCTCCTGCCTCCCGCTCTATGAAAATAAAGACTGTTTCTTCTTTGCCTCCTGCTATGAATTTTTCAAAGCATTTTTCAAATCCATTCTCGCCCCTGGTCAGCGCCTCCATTAGCCAGATAGAAGGTCAAAGAGGTTTTAAGCTGAAAGATGGCTTAAAGCCTCAGTCCTTTCCCTCATTTTACACCAGGGGAAAGTGAGGCCGAGGAGGGACATGACCTGCCCGAGGTTAAACAGCGAGACTGTGGGTGAGGGAGTGGAATGAGGTGCCACGACTCCCAGCCCAGGGCTCTGCCATGGCACCAGCACCCCCCAGAAGACTCAGTCCAGTGGAAACAGGCCACGGAGCTCTCTGACTGTGCTGGAAGTGGGCAGCAGGGAGAGGGTCTTTTAGAGGATGGGGAGAGGCCTCAGGAAGGAGCGTGACCTCAGCAAGGTTTTCAGGAATGAGTAGGAGCTCGCCAAGGGGCTGGGGTGGGGAAATCTGTGAGGTGAATGGGTGTGGGTAAGCACCTGGGGGCAGGGATGGGGACTGATCCACTCTGTATCCCCAGTCCTGGCCTGGGGCCCAGCCTTGGCCCATGCTTTTTAATCCTTGTGAAATGAATGTGTCATCTGCCTCCAGGGCTGTGTGCACTGTGGCCTTGATCATCGGCTCTTGGTCCCACGGGCCCTGGTGCCCTTGCATCTCCGTGCTTCCCTCATCCCGGGCTCTGACCTGACCAGCTTCCATGCATTCTGCACTCTTGGCCTGTCCCTGATGCTGGGGCTGCTTCCCCGACGTCCTTTCTACTGCCCGGGACAGTAAACATCCACAATACATACACACACAGCATACACATACACCCACAATACACATAAACACACATACCA
>NW_026667617.1:0-1306 GCF_009828535.3 Hylobates moloch | reverse complement strand
GCAGTGAGCCGAGATCATGCCACTGCACTCCAGCCTGGGTGACAGAGCAAGACTCTGTCTCAAAAAAAAAAAAAAAAAAAAAAAAGAAGTAACCTCTAACCAAAGAACTAGAATTAGAAGTAGAGTCTCAAGATGTAACTGAATCACTGCAATATCATGATCAAATTTGATCGGATAAAGAGTTGCTTCTAATGGATGAGCAAAGAAAGTGATTCTTGAGATGGTGTCTACTCCTGGTGAAAATTCCATGAAGATAATTGAAATGACAAGAAAGGATTTAGAATATTATATAAACTGGCAGGGCATTGTGGCTCATGCCTGTAATCTAAACTTTTTGGTAGGTGGCTGGTGGATCACTTGAGGCCAGGAGTTCAAGACAAGCCTGGCTAAGATGGCAAAACCCTGTCTCTACTAAAAATACAAAAATTAGATGGGCGTGGTGGTGCGTGCTTGTAATTCCAGCTACTCAGATGGCTGAGGCATGAGAATTACTTGAACCCGAGAAGTGGAGATTGCAGTGAGCCAAGATCGCACCACTGTGTCCCAGCCTGGGGCCACAGAGCAAGATGCTGAATTAAAAAAAAAAAAAAAAAAAAAAAGAATATTACACAAACTTAACTGACAGAGCAGCAGTAGGGTTGAAGAGAAAATTGATTCCAATTTTGAAAGAAGTTATACCATGGGTAGAATGCTATCAAACAGCATCCCATGCTATATATATATATATATATATATATATATATATATATATAAAATTGTGAAAGGAGAATCAATTGTTGCAGTGTATCTTATTATCATCCTATTTTAAAAATTGCCACAGATACCCCAACCTTCTGCAACCACTATCCTGATCAATCAGAAGCCGTCAACAGAGAGTTAAGACCCATCACTAGCAAAAAGATTAACACTCCCAGAAGGCTCAGATGACTGTTAGTATTTATTAGCAATAAAGCATTTTTTAAATAACTGTATATACACATACATACATGATGATGTAATGCTATTGCACACTTATTAGACCTATGGTATCATGTAAATAGAACTGATATATTTGCTAAGAAACAAACATATATTTATAAACAAATAAATATATATATATATGCACACATATATATAATATATATTTTGGTGACTTGCTTAATGGCGATATTCACTTATGGTAGTCTAGAATCCAATCTGCAATATCTTCAAGGTGTGCCTGTACGGAAAGGGAGAAGACTTAAAAAAAATCAAACCTGCCACATATCTGCAGCTATCTGATCTTTGACAAACCTGACAAAAACAAGCAATGGGAAAAGGATTTCCT
>NW_026667616.1:578-1306 GCF_009828535.3 Hylobates moloch | reverse complement strand
TACACAGAAGCATTCTGTGAAAATTCTTACTGTTCTGTGCATTCAACAAACATAGTTGAAGCTTACTTTTGATTGAGCAGTTCTGAAACACTGTTTCAGAAGAAACTCCAAGGGGACATTCCGAGCAGTAGGGGGCCTATAGTGGAAAAAGGAATATCTTCAAATCAAAACTACACAGAAGCATTCTTGGAAACTTCTTTCTGTTCTGTGCATTCAACTCACACAGTTGAAGCTTACGTTAGATAGAGCAGTTATGAAACACTCTTTCTGTAGAAACTGCAATGGGATATTCTGAGCGCTAAGGGGCCTACAGTGGAAAAAGAAAAATCTTCAAATAAAAACTACTCGGAAGCATTCTGTGAAACTTCTTTCTGTTCTGTGCTTTCAACTAACAGAGTTGAAGCTTGCTTTTGATGGAGCAGTTCAGAAACACTCTTTCTGTAGAAACTGCAAGGGGACAATCTGAGCGCTAATGCGCCTACAGTGGAAAAAGGAATAAACTCAAATAAAAACTACACAGAAGCATTCTGTGAAACTTCCTTCTGTTCTGTGCATTCAACTAACAGAGTTGAAGCTTACTTTTGATAGAGCAGTTTTGAAACACTCATTCTGTAGAAACTGCAACAGGACAATCAGAGTGCTAATGGTCCTACATTGGAAAAAGGAATATCCTCAAATAAAACTACACAGAAGCATTCTGTGAAACTTCTTTCTGTTCTGTGCATTCA
>NW_026667616.1:0-478 GCF_009828535.3 Hylobates moloch | reverse complement strand
ACTAACAGAGTTGAAGCTTGCTTTTGATGGAGCAGTTCAGAAACACTTTTTCTGTAGAAACTGCAAGGGGACAATCTGAGCGCTAATGCGCCTACAGTGGAAAAAGGAATAAACTCAAATAAAAACTACACAGAAGCATTCTGTGAAACTTCCTTCTGTTCTGTGCATTTAACTCACAGAGTTGAAGCTTACGTTTGATAGAGCAGTTATGAAACACTCTTTCTGTAGAAACTGCAGGGGACATTCTGAGCGCTAAAGGGCCTACAGTGACAAAAGGAATATCTTCAAATAAAAACTACTCAGAAGCATTCTCTGAAACTTCTTTCTTTTCTGTGCATTCAACTAACAGAGTTGAAACTTACTTTTGATAGAGCAGTTATGAAACACTCTTTCTGTAGATAATGCAAGTGGACATTCGGAGAGCTAAGGGTCGTACAGTGGAAAAAGGAATATCTTCAAATAAAAGCTACACAGAATC
>NW_026667615.1:0-1307 GCF_009828535.3 Hylobates moloch | reverse complement strand
AAGCCTTGGGATTTGTTTGCTCATGTTTCTCTAGTTCTTTTAGTTGTGATGTTAGATTGTTAACTTGGGATCTTTCTAGATTTTGGACGTGGGCACTTAGTGCTACAGATTTCCCTCTTAACACTGTATTAGCTGTGTTACAGAGATTCTGGTTCATTGTATCTTTGTTCCAGTTTCAAAGAATTTCTTGATTTCTGACATAATTCCATTATTTATGCAAAAGTCATGGAGAAGCAGATCATTCAATTTCCATATAATTGTATGGATTTGAGTAAATTTCTTAGTCTTGAGTTCTAATTTGATTCTGCTGTGGTCAAAGAGAATTGTTGTTGTGATTTCATTGTTTTGCATTGCTAAGGAGTGTTTTACTTTTGATTATATGATCAATTATAGAGTAAGTGCCATGTGGCCCAAAAAAGAGTGTATATTCTGTTGCTCTTGGATGAATAGTTCTGTAAATATATGTCAGGTCTATTTAATCCAAAGTGGAGCTCAAGTCCTAAATATGTTTGTTAACTTTTTTTTTTTGATGATCTGTCTAACATTGCCAGTGGGTTGTTAAAGACTCCCATTATTATTCTTTGAGAGTCAAAGTCTCTTTTTAGGTCTCAAAGATCTTGCTTTATAGATACGGGTGTTCCTGTGTTAGGTGCACATATATATAGGAGAATTAGCTCTTCTTGTTGAATTGATCCCTTTGACATTATGAAAGGACCTTTTCTTTTTTGATCTTTGTTAGTATGAAGTCTGTTTTATAAGGAACTGTCATTCTGCTTTTTTCTGTTACATATATATATGTATACACTCACACATACACATATATATGTATATATTTGCTTGCATATATATATATATTTGCTTACTATATTTACCTTCATCCCTTTATTTTGAGCCCATGAGTGTCATTGCATGTAAGATGAGTCTCATGAAAACAGCATACCAATGGGTTTTGAGTCACTATCCAGCTTGCCACTCTGGATTTTTATTTTTATTTTTTATTTTTTTGAGAGAGAGAGTCTTACTTTGCCACCCAGGCTGGAGTGCAGTGCCATGATCTCAGATCACTGCAAACTCCACCTCCTGGGTTCAAGCAATTCTTTTGCCTCCATCCTCCCAAACAGCTGGGATTACAGGTGTCAACCACTATGCCCTGCTTATTTTATATATATATATATATATAGTAGAGATGGCATTTCACCATGTTGGGCAGGATGGTCTTGAAATCCTGACCTCGTGATTTGCCTTATTCAGCCTCTCAAAGTGTTAGGATTACAGGTGTGAGCCACTGCACTCAACCTGGATCTTTT
>NW_026667614.1:0-1307 GCF_009828535.3 Hylobates moloch | reverse complement strand
CAGCCTGGGTACTAAGCGGGAAACTCCGTATCAAAAAAAAAAAAAAACTTTATTCAGCAAAATAACATCTTCCATATGCAAAACACTGTGAGGTGCTAGAGTTACATTTTCAAAGCAGACAGCCTACCCAAAGTACTCTGGATGACAACGGACTCAATTATTAATGTATAATGATAATAGTTCTGAAGAAGATACGAAAAAGTATATGTATAATAGCTAGCTATGCTGATTTCCGAAGATCCATTGCATTGGAGAGAATTCATGTACATAGCCTTAATATATGACTATATGTGCCAATGTAAAACTGCTACAGAAATACTTTAGACTGAAGCTTAAGTAAAAAAAAGTACATTCATGTTTCTAAAAGAGCTAATCAAAGCTTAATTTTATTCTCAAATGATTTTGTCCATATGGAACTTGGAGGTTAAGTGAATAACTGACTGCACATGCTTCAGTGTGGCTTATTAGCGGTTCTCAATCCTGGCTGCACATTAGAATCACCTGGGAAGCCTTGACAGCTACTCAAGCCTTGCCTTATGCTGTTTTGATTTTTTGTTTTTTTAAAAAATTGAATTACAATAGTTGTACATATTTTGGGGGTACATGTGATATTTTAATACCTGTATGTGGGCTGGGTAGTCCCAGCCACTTGGGAGGCTAAGGCAGGAGAATCACTTGAACGTGGGAGGCGGAGGTTGCAGTGAGCCAAGATCCTGCCACTGCATTCCAGCCTGGGTGACAGAGTGAGACCCTGTCTCAAAAAAACAACAAAAACTGGCTTGGCGTGGTGGCTCATACCTGTTATCCCAGCACTTTGGGAGGCCAAAGCGGGTGGATTACCTGAGGTCGGGAGCTCAAGACCATTCTGACCAACATGGAGAAACCCCATCTCTACTAAAAATACAAAATTAGCCAAGTGTGTGGCCGGGGGCAGTGGCTCAGGCCTGTAACCCTAGCACTTTGGGAGGCCAAAGCGGGCGGATCACGAGGTCAGGAGATGGAGACCATCCTGGCTAACACGGTGAAACCCTATCTCTACTAAAAATACAAAAAATTAGTCAGGCGCAGTGGCAGGCGCCTGTAGTCCCAGCTACTCAGGAGGCTGAGGCAGGAGAATGGCGTGAACCTGGGAGGCGGAGCTTGCAGTGAGCCGAGATCGCGCCACCGCACTCCAGCCTGGGTGACAGAGCAAGACTCAGCCTAAAAAAAAAAACACCTGTATGTGTACTATGTGTAATGATCAAATCGGGGTAATTGGGATATCTCTATGCTCCAACATTTATCTTTCATCCAGTTCTGATTTAATT
>NW_026667613.1:698-1307 GCF_009828535.3 Hylobates moloch | reverse complement strand
AGAACAGAAAGAAGTTTCACAGAATGCTTCTGTGTAATTTTTACTTGAAGATATTCCTTTTTCCTCTATAGGCCAGATAGCGTTTCGAATGTCCACTTGCAGTTTCTACAGAAAGAGTGTTTCAGAACTCCTCAATCAAAAGTAAGGTTCAACCCCTTTAGTTGAATACACAGAAAAGAAAGCAGTTTCACAGAACGCTTCTGTGTTGTTTTTATTGGACGATTTTCCTTTTTCCACTGTCGGCCCCTTAGCGCTCTGAATGTCCCCGTGCAGTTTCTACAGAAAGAGAGTTTCAGAACTGCTGAATCAAAAGAAGATTCAACTCTGTTAGTTGAATGCACAGAACTGAAAGAAGTTTCACATAATCCTTCTCTGTAGTTTTTATTTGAAGATATTCCTTTTTCCACTATAGGCCCCTTAGCGCTCCGAATGTCCACTTGCAGTTTCAACAGAAAGAGTGTGTCAGAACTGCTCAATCAAGAGTAAGCTTCCACTCTGTTAGTTGAATGGACAGAACAGAAAGAAGTTTCACAGAATGCTTCTGTGTAGTTATAATTTGAAGATATTCCTTTTTCCACTATAGGCCTCCTAGCGCTCCGAATGTCCACT
>NW_026667613.1:0-598 GCF_009828535.3 Hylobates moloch | reverse complement strand
GGAAAAAGGAATATCTTCCCATTATAACTACACAGAAGAATTCTGTGTAGTTATAATGGGAAGATATTCCTTTTTCCACTATAGGACCCCGAGCGCTCCGAATGTCCAATTGCATTTTCTACAGAAAGAGTGTTTCAGAACTCCTCAATCAAAAGTAAGGTTCAACCCCTTTAGTTGAATACACAGAACAGAAAGAAGTTTCACAGAACGCTTCTTTGTTGTTTTTATTGGACGATGTCCCTTTTTCCACTTTAGGCCCCTTAGCGCTCAGAATGTCCCCGAGCAGTTTCTACAGAAAGAGAGTTTCAGAACAGCTGAATCAAAAAAAGATTCAACTCTGTTAGTTGAATGCACAGAACTAAAAGAAGTTTCACGTAATCCTTCTCTGTAGTTTTTATTTGAAGATATTCCTTTTTCCACTGTCGGCCCCTTAGCGCTCCGAATGTCCACTTGCACTTTCAACAGAAAGAGTGTTTCAGAACTGCTCAATCAATAGTAAGCTTCCATTTTGTTAGTGGAATGGACAGAACAGAAAGAAGTTTCACAGAATGATTCTGTGTAGTTATAATTTGAAGATATTCCTTTTTCCACTATAGGC
>NW_026667612.1:0-1307 GCF_009828535.3 Hylobates moloch | reverse complement strand
TGATACCAAAGCCTGGCAGAGACATAACCAAAAAAGAGAATTTCAGATCAATATCCTTGATGAACATTGATGCAAAAATCCTCAGTAAAATACTGGCAAACCGAATCCAGCAGCACATCAAAAAGCTTATCCACCATAATCAAGTGGGCTTCATCCCTGGGATGCAAGGCTGGTTCAACATACGCAAATCAATAAATGTAATCCAGCATATAAACAGAACCAAAGACAAAAACCACCTGATTATCTCAATAAATGCAGAAAAGGCCTTTGACAAAATTCAACAACGCTTCATGCTAAAAACTCTCAATAAATTAGGTATTCATGGGATGTAGCTCAAAATAATAAGAGCTATCTATGACAAACCCACAGCCAATATCATACTGAATGGGCAAAAACTGGAAGCATTCCCTCTGAAAACTGGCACAAGACACGGATGCCCGCTCTCACCGCTCCTATTCAACATAGTGCTGGAAGTTCTGGCCAGAGCAATCAGGCAGGAGAAGGAAATAAAGGGTATTCAATTAGGAAAAGAGGAAGTCAAATTGTCCCTGTTTGCAGATGACATGATTGTATGTTTAGAAAACCCCATTGTCTCAGCCCAAAATCTCCTTAAGCTGATTAGGAACTTCAGCAAAGTCTCAGGATACAAAATCAATGTACAAAAATCACAAGCATTCTTGTACACCAATCACAGACAGAGAGCCAAATCATGAGTGAACTCCCATTCACAACTGCTTCAAAGAGAATCAAATACCTAGGAATCCAACTTACAAGGGATGTGAAGGACCTCTTCAAGGAGAACTACAAACCACTGCTCAATGAAATAAAAGAGGATACAAACAAATGGAAGAACATTCCATGCTCATGGGTTGGAAGAATCAATATCGTGAAAATGGCCATACTGCCCAAGGTAATTTATAGATTCAATGCCATCCCCATCAAGCTACCAATGACTTTCTTCACAGAATTAGAAAAAACTACTTGAAAGTTCATATGGAACCAAAATAGAGCCCGCATCGCCAAGTCAATCCTAAGCCAAAAGAACAAAGCTGGAGGCATCACGCTACCTGACTTCAAACTATACTACAAGGCTACAGTAACCAAAACAGCATGGTACTGGTACCACAAGAAAGACATAGATCAATGGAACAGAACAGAGCCCTCAGAAATGGTGCCGCATATCTACAACTATCTGATCTTTGACAAACCTGACAAAAACAAGAAATGGGGAAAGGATTCCCTATTTAATAAATGGTGCTGGGAAAACTGGCTAGCCATGTGTAGAAAGCTGAAACTGGATCCCTTCC